>NW_011889582.1:0-1715 GCF_000151845.1 Pteropus vampyrus | reverse complement strand
CCTGATGCCAGCCGCGTCTCCGCCTGGGGAGCTGCTCGTCGCTTCCTGCGGTGCCATCCCCACCTTGGCCTTGCGAAGCTCTTGGGTTCGCCGTCACCCTCGCTGTCCTGGAAGCAGCTCAGCGGGTGGCTGGTCTCCCGACGTCCACTGTCCACACCCTTTCTTCCTCGGTGACAAAACCCCAGCGCTCGTGGTCGCCCGGCCCTGGAGGTGGACACGGTTGGGGTCGACTGTCCCCGTCCATCTTGCCTAACGCCCTCTGCCGGCTCGAGGCCTCTTCTGTCCCGGAATCTGCCACTCGGGAGCGACCGCGGCGTCTCGTCCACCTTTGCCGGCGAGTCCGGGCTGTGCTCTCAACGTCATCCCGTCTGCCCCCGTGGTCAGCGGTTTGTAAAGTTTCTGATCCACCAAGGTCACTTTTTAAAAAAAAAAAAAAATCTGGCGCAGCGGTTCCCGCGGGAGAGAATGAACTCGCCCCGGCCCGGGGTGACCGGAAGGAGCGGCGCATTCCTGCCCGCCCAGAAGCGCGCGAGGTGCCTCGCTGCCGTCCCTCACGGGTGCGAGTGACAGTGCCCCCTCCCGGGGACTCGCCGTTGCAGTGCCGACTCCTTTCAGTCGCATTCGAGGGCCGGGCGTGCGCTTGAGCTCGTTCTGATGGCGTGGGGGTGGCGGGCAGATCCCCCCGCTTGTGGAGAGTCCAGATGGGGCAAAGCAGCGCCACCCCCATCCTGGGCCTCCGTCAAGAGATGCTGAGACCTGCACCTGCCTCTGCGGGTGGGTCGCTGACGGGCGTGGCCGCAGGGGGCCTACGCCCCTCGGCCCTCGCTTCGTCCTGTAGTCCTTGTCCGCAGAATGAAAAACGAGGGACGTAAAGACCTCTGTCCCATCACGGGCCGCCCCACTGACGTTTTAACGTAACGCCTCCCCGTTTATTCTTCGTGCGTGCACGTGTGATAAAGCACAGCTGCATTTTAGGCGATGACCTCCTTGTAAATACTCGAAGCCCTGTGCAGTCGTCTTCCAGATGCGCCGTCGTGGGCGTGATTAGATCCCGCCGTCGAGGGAGGATCTAACGACACGTTTTTGCCCAGCGTTTCACCCCCTGTGGCCCCGGGCTGGCTCGCCGGTCTCGGATGGCTGCGGTGGACCCCGGCCTGGTGCAGAAGCTCGATCAACCACCTTCACCGCGCGCGGTTTTCTGTGATCTCTCAGCAACGGACGCGTTCGATGGCGCGTCGGCAGCGCTGGGCTGTCCGCCTGGCCCGCGGACCCCGAATGGGTGTCGTCGAAGCAGCGAAGCCGTATCCGAAAGGCAGGGTAGAATATGCCCTTTACGACATGGGAGATCCGCCGGGGGACGAGGCCCAGGACAAGGACCGTTTGGCCGCGTCTGCATCTCGTTTGTGTGATGTGGCCCCCGAATGGCTGTCTCCTCCTTGGTCCGCTTTCTCCCAGGCGGAGGAAAACGTGATTTGGGGTGAAGAATTGTATTTCCCACGGCTCATCCGGGTGTTTCTGGAGGGGGCCGGCGAGCTCGGAGCGGGGCCTGCGTTTTCCGCTGATGGACGCAAGTAGCGGCCTGGACACGGGGCCACGTTCTCCTGGGTGCGCAGCAGGTCCCGTCGCGCTCCCGCGAGCTCGGGGTGCTTCCGGTGGCCGCGGCGAGGGCTCGCCGTGACCCCGATTGACCGGACGTACCCGCAGGGCCTGCTACG
>NW_011889581.1:38533-42083 GCF_000151845.1 Pteropus vampyrus | reverse complement strand
CTATATATACTATTTTCCCTATACATACATACCTATGATAAAGTTTGTTATAACTTTGGCATAGTAAGAGATTAACAATAACTAAGAAAAAATAGAACAATTATAACGATATACTGTGATAAAAGTTTTGTGACTATGTTCTCTTTCTCAAAATGTCTTATTATACTGTACTCATCCTCCTTTTCTTGTGATACTGTGAGATGATGAAATGCCTACATGATGACATGAAGTGCGGTGCATGACATAAGTACTGGGACATAGCATAAGGCTACCAGTGACTTTCTGTCCGTATGTCAGAAGGAGGATCATCTGCTTAAGATGATGCTGGATCATCAAGCCATGGTGATATCAATGGTTGGATGTCAGAGGTAGATAATGTCAGTGGTTAAGGATCTTTTATAGTTGCTGGTATTTTCGCCACATAATTTCTGAAGAGCATCAAAAATTGCTGTCTTTCTTTTTAACTCAGAGTATTTATACAGAAGTTGAAACCCTTTGCTGATCGTATGGGTGAATTTAATGCTGCATTCCATCTGATGATCTTGTTCCATAATTTTTGTAAAATAAGGGTACCTTGAACACAAGCACTGTGATACCAAAACAGTCTACCTTGTAACTGAGACTGCTACTATGTGACTACTATGAGGCAAAAAGCATCCACCTTTTGGATTCGCTGGATAAAGGGATGATTCGAGTCCTGGGTCAAACTGAGGGGGGCAAGGAAATATTGTACCAACCTGCTCAGAATGAAGCACATTTTAAAATTTATGAATTGTTTATTTCTAGAATTTTTAATTTAATACTTAGGTAATGCAGTTGACTCTTTTTAACTGAAACCATGGAAAGCAAAATGTGGACAAGGGGGAACTACTGTATAGTAAAGTTAAGAGAGTAAATCCTCATCATAAGAAAAAATTTTCCTTTAATTCTTTTTTTTTCTCTTCTTTTTACCGTATCTATATGAGATGACGATGCTAGCTGAAGCTATGGTAGTAAATCATTTCACATATATGTAAATCAAACAATCACCTTGTAAATTTTTGTTTCTTTTGTTGCTCATGTGTCTTTAACCTGTGTTTTAAAAGTCTACTTTTTCTGCCCTTTCCATTTTTTGGATAAGAGGAAACATTTGTAATTGCCTTTCTTTGTTTTCCCACTATATAGACTTGGGCTTTTGTCATTTACAACATATATTCCTATTAAAATACAATAATTAGTTGTAATTGTAAGAAGAATCAACAAAAAAATATAACTGTTATGTAATATTTCAGTCTCTGCCGTGGTAATATAGTTCAATACCGCTTCATGTACTATGCTTCAAGAGACATTATTTTTGTCAGGCAAAATCTAAAAACTTATTTCAGAATCATAAGATGAATAAAAAATTTTTGAGAACTAGGGCAGAGATATTGAGAAAATAAATTTGGAAATTGCTGATCATTGTGAAAGTTGAAATTACTATAAAGTTGAAAATGTTGGAATTCTTGAAAATATTAGTGACAAATATCATTAAAAACCTATTGGTATATAATTGTGATTTTAGATTTTTTTCATTAACATAGAAATGGCATAAAGAGGATAACAGGAAAAGAAGTATGTAATTCAAGGATTTATCAATACTGCCTAAGAGTAGAATTTAAACATCTAAGATGCTCTTGCCAAGGCTTAAGTTTTCAGAGTTTGTGATTGTAATAGAAGCAAGTAAATAGCATGGGTGGTCAAGTCTTTTGTCCCCTGATATCTTTTAGAATAAGACACCTGTTTCTCAGAGGCACGTGCCAGTTGGTAATCTAAACAACACACCACCAGCCAGTGTATCCTATATTCTGAAGGTGTGTGATAAGATAAACTGTCTTCAAGATAGCTCGAGTGTAAGAATTTCCTGTTCAAACTTTAGGTGACACATCAATACGAAATCTACTTTTTCCACTCTTGCTTCATTCTGAGCCTTCATGGTGCAGCATGTGAAGACCACAGATATAGTTTGTTTACAAGAGTAACCTGGTCTCCCACTAAAGGACGCATGTCTTTCTGGCCTACAGAAGGTATGTGTCTCTGCTGTCCTGTCTATTAGCCCATCTCCTGTAGTGGGAGATTACCAATGCTGGATGTGATGCAACTGAGGTACAGTTAATATACTATCGAATCAAAGAGAACATTGGTATGTTTATTCAGATAATTCTGGGTAAAAAAATAAAAATAAAATATGAGCATGTTGGAGGATTTCTTAAACTCTTCAAATTCTTGCCTGTGGGGAATTACTCAAGTGCATTCACATATGCATAATTGGGTATGTAAACCAAACAATTTAAAGTAAAATCCCATAAGAATCACAACGAGGAACAGTTACTTTTAGATTTTTAATCAGTACAAACATAATTATAAGTAAGTTTATATTTAGCCTAGATTTTAAAGATAGATTCTTAAAATGAATTATTTGAATTGTGAAAACTTTAATTACTCATACGCTTAATTAGATTAAGTAAAAGCCATTGGCTGTTAATAAAAATCAGGATGAGTTAGCTCCCATGAAATGTTAATTTTAGCTTAATCATAAACAATCAAAAGATTTTTTAAAAGATTAAACAAAATATTGGAAGAAAAGATACCACATTTAGAAAGAGACTCTTGTCTAAAGAATTCTGTACTGGGTCTAACTGATATGAATTAGAAATAATAACGATAATTTGTTAGAATAATAATCAGCATAAATCATTATTGAGAATTTATAAAAGCCGTATTATATATTAATTGTCTTACATGCATTATATCTACATATTTTTATTTCCACTTGTCATTAGTAAATTAGGTAGCCAGACACCAAGGGACTATTAAAGGTCATATATTATAAATTTGAAAGTTGAATTTATTCTAGAACTCAGAGACCGCAGAGCCCATTGACTGAGTTATTAAATTATATTGTGCGTCATTACCATTGCTCACAAAACCAAAGCTACGCTCACTGACTTGACATCAAGAGGTGCATTTTGGAAGTGTGAAGCAACAGTGTTCTTCTATAAATGATGTACGCATTCATTTATTATTACATAGCTTTATATCTTTTCCTTTAAATCAAACTCCAGTTTCTTGTGTTACTGAAATATCTTAACAATTTTGTTATTGTTTGTACGTCAGTATTGTTTAGGTTTTGACTTCGTGTGTCTGTAGCGTTTTTCAACATATAAAATATTTCTTTAAAGTTGTAATAATTTCTCATAACTTCACAATCATTCAAAATAAAAGATCATTTGATAACAACTCATTCTCTTTACTAAATAACTATAAGTCACCAAATAAATTTAATTTAGTGCAGGAAGTGACCATATGTGCCAACACTGCTAATCCTTCATCTTTGAGCACTCAGTCTTTAACCATTATTGGATTTCGAACTATCATAAATATTATGATCCCTTTTTTCAAATATAGAATTTGAATTTTTAACACAGACATGCTAATGGTGTTAAAACATTTCTGTAGAGTCTGATTTATATTGAGGATATTATTGTTTGTGAACTTCTTTATTCCTCATTAATTTATTGCTTTTCAGTGC
>NW_011889581.1:37265-37640 GCF_000151845.1 Pteropus vampyrus | reverse complement strand
TAAAAGACCTTATTGGGAAATATAAATTCATTCTTGAGATTGGTTAAATCTAATTTGTAAGAGATGGTGAAGTTTCATCCTTTAGGGTTTTGAAATAGTTTTCCCCAAACTCTTTTATTACTTTATTAATTTTTCTTAGTATAGTCAGCTTTATCCCTGGTTATTCTAATCCTAAATATGTCAAATTTCAGAGTAAGAAACAAAAAGTATTATGATTCATTTAGATTGTTGAAAATATTATTTTTTTAGTACTAATTACTTTGTGTATTTTTTTATCTACCTTAATCCCAGAGCAGAATAATTCCTCCTTGGTAACAGGAATCCAGAAAGGTACAGAATGGTTTTCAAACTTCTGATATTAGTAGTTTATACTTT
>NW_011889581.1:36776-37215 GCF_000151845.1 Pteropus vampyrus | reverse complement strand
CAGAATAATTCCTCCTTGGTAACAGGAATCCAGAAAGGTACAGAATGGTTTTCAAACTTCTGATATTAGTAGTTTATACTTTGCCTTTAACTCAGGTTAGATTAAAATAGTAACATTTTTTTTAAACAAATTATAATAGTGGGCAATAGATATTCATAAATAATAATAATAAGAGAATGCTCCTTCTTAGGCAACAATATGAAGAAATATTCATTTCAAATCATCATACCCATTGTTGCCATTTGGCTAGAATTTCCTCCTGCTATTCTATTAAACAAATCACTTACTCTTCTAAAAAGGTGGCTTTGACATTGACAATGAGGACATGAGTTAGAGTGGATATCGTTGCTTGTGTGTTTTCTTGTTAAGGGCACATAAATTAGGGGCTGAGAGGTTGACTCTTCTCTGTGAGTGTGTGTGACTGTGTTTTGTTTCATAT
>NW_011889581.1:36212-36726 GCF_000151845.1 Pteropus vampyrus | reverse complement strand
TAAGGGCACATAAATTAGGGGCTGAGAGGTTGACTCTTCTCTGTGAGTGTGTGTGACTGTGTTTTGTTTCATATGTAGCAGCCAGTGAAGGTGCAGAGATACATTATGCACATATATGTTTATACTTAGGGAAATGTAAATTAACTTCTACTTTTTAAAATTCAAATTGCTTTTTGATAATTTCTTCAGGATATCATTGTGGTCATTGTCCAAAGGAGTGGTTTACATATTCCAACAATTGCTATTACTTTAGTACTGAAAGGAAAACATGGAATGAGAGTCTGACGGCCTGTGCTTCTAAGAACTCGAACCTGCTTTATATAGATAATGAAGAAGATATGGTAAGATTTTAAATGTTTCCAACATTTTATTAAAAGATTTTTTTGGTCTATTGGACGTTGTAGAATATATTCATATTTTTGTATACAACTGTAGTTTATCTGAAAGTCTGTTAATATACCATTGTTTGACACTGTAATCTTTCATTTCTATTTTATGCCATTAATGAACATAT
>NW_011889581.1:32784-34530 GCF_000151845.1 Pteropus vampyrus | reverse complement strand
TCTGTTTAATATAGAGATAATATATTTTATATATATCTTTATAAAGATGAAAAGATATAAAATGTTATGTGTATATAATATTATATACACACACAGTATTCCCATCTTATATTAGGGGATATGTTGTTCTAAGACCCCGGTGGATGCTTCAAATCACGGATAGTACTGAATTTCATACACATGATGCTCTTTCTTATACATACATACCTATGATAAAGTTTAATTTACAAGTTAGTCACAGTAAGAGTTTAACAGGTATAACTACTAATAATATAGCTACTAATAAAATTAATAACTACTAATGAAATTACACGATATATTGTCATAAAAGTGATATAAATGTGGTCTCTCTCATCTCTGTCTGAAAATATCTTAGTGTACTATACCTATGCAGTTTGAGGTGCAGTAGCAAAACTAACACACATTTTTTTTTCCTTCACAATTTCACAGATAGAGGGTTATTTCTTATTGTAGATTTTAGCAATCTCTGCAAAAGAATTTTTTCCTTTCTTTATTAAATCAAGATTTTTCACCTTTTCTCTTAAAGAAGCCCTTCAGAGTATCTCTTTGGCATATTCAAATGACCAGAATCATTAGCCTTGAGCTTTGGTTTCCTTATTAAGTATAATAAGGCTTACTTGAATACAATCTCTGAGACACTGCAGCAGTGGATCTGATAACCAAGTGACTAAGTACTAAATGACTAACACTAATAGGTGGGAGCATGTACAGTGTGTTTTGTTGGACCAAAGGATGATTCAGATCCTGGGCAGAAAGGAGTGGGACAGTGTGAGATTTCACCACGCTACTCAGATCTTCACCCTATTAAAATTTATGAACTTTCTCATTTTGGCATTTCCAATTTAATACTTTCAGATCTGGGTTGACCGTGGGTATCTGAAAGAGGGGAAATGAAACCAAGGATTAAGGGGGACTACTGTGTATACATCACAGTCTACATAGCCTACAGGAGTTTGAGTAAAATGTAGAAACCTTAATTCCCTGATGTTCCTTTACTGTGTCTATTCATAGCATAATTGTCTTAAATGTTTTAACTATGTACATTAAGATTCACATGGGAGAATATTAAAATTTACTTCAATTTCTAATTTTGCCTTGACTATTAAACAATTTTGAAAACAGAAAAGAAGGAAAACTTATAAATCTGATATATTTTTACTCTTTCTCTGTTTTCTTTTCCTTCCTGATAACCCAAGAGTCCCTCGTTTGGCATTTGTTTTCTGCTTAGACAATTCCTTTAAAGATAGCCTGGTGGTAACACATTTTCTCAGTTTTTCATCTGAGAATGTCTTGGTTTCCTGTTCATTCTCGAGTGGTATTTTTGCTGGAATATTTAATGGTTTTTGGTTGGAATAAGCCAGTTAGTGTCTCAAAGTTTTCTGTCATTTTATCTTGCTCCTTTCATGGTTCTTTGGAGAGAAAAGACTTTTCTTGTGACTTTTGTCTGTACCCATTAGTGTTTGTGGTTCACTAGCCTCTCCGGCATCTAGTCTGGGATATATGAAGTAAAAAGTTATTCCAGGGAGCTTACCACCCCACCATACCATTCCTCATGTTCCAAGTTCTTACAACCTTGGACTGGAAAAAGCAACTTTTTCTCATTTATTACCTAGCAAGTAGAGCACTTTGAGCTGAAAAAGTAGTGGACAATTTACCACCCCATCCTCACCGTGAATCAAGTCTGTCCCTGTAGCAACAACACCAATGATATGTGCACCTACCCCA
>NW_011889581.1:29801-32734 GCF_000151845.1 Pteropus vampyrus | reverse complement strand
AAAAGGGTGTAAGATCTACCTTCATTGTCTCAGAAAAGACAATAGAGGTCAGATTTGAAGCTGAAAGTAATTTTTAATGACTTGTTAATTGACACTCAAGGTTATTATGCCGCAATTCCAAGGTCCCTATATAAAAGCCACTTGCACCTGCCCGACTTGCTCAGTAAAGGGAACCAAAATATACCTTCTCAATCGATTTTGGTGCAGCATTATCGATGATTAGATTCTCTTTTCGGTAGAGACTGGCATTTTCATGAGGTATAGTTAGTGTCCTTCGATATTTTTTACATGTCTGTTTTTTTTCCTCTACGAGATTTCAGATATTTTGGAAGGTATCCTGTTTTATTGAATTCTCTATTTCCCTACTTGACACCCTCTTAATTACTACTATTAGGAACATAATTAATGAAAAGAAATAAAGTGTTAAATAATAAAAAAAATTAAAAGTGTAAATATCTTTTTGTAAATCAAACACAAACCAGTCATTGACAGAACTTGAGATGAACCTTCATCGTTTGGCCCTTTTCAGATATATTTTTACTGTAGTTCAATTACAAGAGGGAGAAATCTTATATTATTTTAAAATAAGTTAATATTTTATATACAGCTATCTCTGTAAATGTAGTTTTTATATTCTCTGTATTTCTTTTAGTCATATAAAGAAAGTATATGAACATTCAAAATTAATTTAATATATTATGTAAATAGTTGCTGTAGGTAATTGCTACAGTTGTGTTACAAACAACTCAAGATTGCATTGTCATTTAAAAATAAGCTTTCATTTCTCATTTACCCAGTTGTGGTTTTGCTGGCTTGCAGTTGATACAGGTTGGGCATGCATGGACTGGGCTCCAGACCACCGATTCAGTTCAGATCCCTTTTTGTATATTTAATTCTCTGAATAGTGGGCTACCTAGTACATGACTTTCTCATTAGAGAGATTAGCAGCTGTCACAGGAGCAAGCAGAACTGTGTTTCTTTATGCGTGGGCTCAGAATTTATAAACTGTTACTTTCCCTACCTTGTTATATTCTCAAAACAGGTCACATGGCCAAACTTATCATTAATTGTCTGCAAAGTCTACTCTTTTCTTAATGGTGAAAAGGAAGAAATGTAGATGCATTGAATAATAACCCATAGTCAATGGGTTATTAACTGCCATAAAAACAGTTTTCTCATTTTGCTTCATGAGATAGATGCATTTGTTTGTAAAGAGATAGTATTGGGAAATAAATTTCTTTTGGTATTTTCTTAAGTTTCCATCTAGGTTTTTGATTTCTCTTTGCCAAAAATATCGTGAGGTAATTTTGTATAGAGGTAAATATAACCATGTAGCTGCTTTCACCTGGACCCTTGATCAATGTACAAAAGGAAAGTCAACAGTATGATATAAAGTTGAAAAACTTGGCAAGAAAACGAGGTCACTTGAGTGTAACTTCTGAATGCACGCTATCAGCCCTGTGACTCAGTGTCCATAACAGTTCTGGCTTAGTTTGCTCTTCTGTAAAATATGATAGAAATAGTGTCTTATTCATGGATTACCCGAGGAACATTTGAAAAGTACTTGAAAAGCACTTCTTGCCACATACGTATTCACTACATCTCATTTATTTTCACTTAAAAACTTTATGCTTCCATTCCATCGCTTGTGCTATGACGATGATAATGATAGCCACCATTAAGAGCCGCTCTGAGAAATACGTAATAAAATTCCCAAAGAGTCTTAAAACAAAGCCTAATGATATTAAGTTCTTACAATATACAATGTTTTCATATTTTCTTTCCCAAATATTTAATAATGTCAGATTTACCAGATCAGTGCTCCTAAACTTTCTTCTTTTACCAATTAAATCTTTATTGTTTGAATAAATTTGTTTTAGCCAGACATCAAAATTATAATCTGACTTAACCAATTTAATCATATATATCAAAGATATTTTCACGCAAAAATATTTTGACAAATTCAATGCATCTCATGTATGGATAATAAATTAGAGTAATTTTTTTTTTTTAGTAGGAATGCTTTTCCCTTATTAGAATCAAGTTGCAGTGAGTATTCCTTTTCTTATTGGACAAGAAGTCCAGCCTCCTCTCCCAATGTATTATTTTGCACATATCTATGAGCTATTTGGGCGGGGCCGGGGGGAATTGAAGAAATTTTAAATGAAATTGTCAAATTTGGTCAAGATAGCCCTTAAAAGCTCTGAGAATCGGAAACAAATGAAAGCTTTATAATTTCTCAAGGAATGAAGTGACTAAAATGCCCTTTTTCTTTTAAAGTTGGAGTGCCTCATTCATACATGTGTATCTCTTACCATTGAGAATGGAGAAAAATACATAACACAGAAGCTACTTAATATGTTATGATGAGGAATACCTATTATTATCTCCCAAACTATTTTCTATATATCTCAATACATGCATTAAAAACATGCTTAAAGTTTTAAATGTGTACATAAGAAGCCATGGAAATTACTTGTTAGAGTGAGCTTAGGTCAATCTGCCCACCTCCTCCGCCCCCCAAAAGAAGAAACTCCACCAGATATCAATATAAGGGACAACATCAGGGAGATTCTAAACATGGGTGAATTTAGAATCGAAAGAGTCACAGAGATGTCAGGGACCTATGGGTCAAAATGATAGTTTTCTACGGGTCTAACATTTGAGAATGTAGGTTAGGTGTGAAATATAATGGGCTTGTAAGTCTGGTCTGCAGATTTAAATAGTACTAACTTCAATACTAATTTTAGGGGAAGATGGTGCCCTTATATATTTATAGTATTTGGAGCAGAGCAGAATATATGTTCTTTGCAGGAGCCAGTTTCAAAGGCAACGTAGGAAGGACTGTCCAAACGTGTGTTCCACAGTTATTAATTAGAAAAATTTGTTTACCAGTAATTAATGAGTATAAAGTTATAGATAAAATAAGCCAT
>NW_011889581.1:25482-28146 GCF_000151845.1 Pteropus vampyrus | reverse complement strand
TCGATAACTTTCCATGTAGTAATTTGTACTTTACAATAGAGTCTCCAATATATATTTGTGTAATATACACTTTTTATAAATATAAGTATATATGTATTTATACATATAACATAGGTATAAAATTTCATGAAGATCTCTATATTGTTTTTATAAAAAAAGACAGAGCTATGCTGGCGGAACGTTTTAACAGTGGTAACTTTTGGCTATTTGAATATAAAAATAAAAATGAATCAACAGATACTTTTTCCATTTGAAAATATTATTTCCTTATTGAATCAAGTTGAACACATTTAGTGTATATAGTTATTTCACTTCTCGTGTCATCTCTCCTGAAAACGTAGGAAAAAATTTTATAAATTACCAATTTCTACCAGAAAACAATATAAAGTGAAAATAGAAAAAATATATTTTATAAAATTACTTGACATGGTAAGGAAATACAATGGGATACTTAGAAAATTAACTTTATCATAAATTAAATTGTAAATAAACATTACTTAAAAATTAAATTATAAATGAAATCAGTTAATGACGAATATAGCAAATCGAACTGAAAGAAGAAATTTAAGATCGGCTTGAAGGTAATATACAATTAAAGTAGTCAGATGAATGCTTAGAACCAGCTTCAGAGCAAGAAAGTAAATACTTCCATTAAACTCTTCAATTTGCTGCAGTGATGATGTAGGCTATGTATCCTCTTATTGAACCTAGAAAATATCAAAAGCAATACAGTTTGCTTCATTATCATGTCTCTGAGAGACACTGGGGAATGTGAATTCTGATACAGGGATGGCAGATTTTATGCTAAGTGTGGCATAGAAGGTAGGATCCCACCAATTATGACCACCTGGTTGTAGAGTCACGAAAATCCCAGAAAGCAGAATACAAGATATTCACATACTTTGTCCAACTACATGGTTACTCCCACAATTTCAGTGTTGCCAGACATAAGCTTCTTTTTATATTATCTTATATTATATAAATTAATAGAAATACTAGTTCATGATCGAAAATCATTGTTCAAATTTAAAGTTTCAATTATCAGTATAAATAGACCAACAAGAATCACCAAACTTTTGAGGAGAAAGTCACGAAACCTAAAGGTCAGGAGATTAAGTCTAAATAGGAAATTAATTGACCAGAGACAAGATTTCCAAATAAAAGTAATCAGATTACATGGATGGTCCTTAGGAAAATAGTGCCTTTTGTACATGTAGTTGATTTCCTTTTCACCTCAAAAGGTACGCTCTGATATAAAAGAACGAAAGCAGCATCACTGTGGTTGAAGTTTGTCAGTACTGCTCTATCGTTCAGAGCTGTTCGCCATAAATGACAAATAGAGAGATAAAAAGCGAAGCGTGGGGTGTGGGGACTCTCCTTGAAACCATCAAGCAGACAGATTTCTGTGATGATGGGGGGGAAATATGAATATGGAACTATTAATGTAAAACATAATTATGAATGAAAAATAGAAATAGGAAACATCTGAAGATGCTCTCCTCTAGGGCCACTTAGGGTTTGGAAGTCATAGCCCAACATTTCATATTGTGCACACATGTAAAAAAGACATCAAGTGATGATGTTCTTGAATTTTGTTTATAAAGTAAAAATATTTAAGTTTGCGAAAATGGTAAGAGATAGAAATGGGCACAGCGAAAAAAGAAGTCAGTTCCTGAGGTTTGGGTATTGGGGAGATGGCAGAAAATTTGAAAAAGTTACAAATGAGAATTTTAGAAATGGGAACAAAATCATTTCAATTAAAAAAAAAAAAAATAACAGCAGAGTGATTGAATAACAGACCAGAAACATCTAGGGAGAAGTGAGTGAATTGAAAGAGCACTAGAAGACAAGAGAAAATGAGGTAGAAACTATAGAAGATACTAAGAGCAAAGGATAAAATTTCATCAAAGACAAGATATGGAAAAGGAGAATACGTGATGTGAGAAGAAACCACAGCTGATTGTATTTGGGATTGATAGTGCATTAGATACTCAGGTTCAGGAGTATAATTCATCACTCTCAGAAAAAAATACATCTGATTAATACCTGGTTGCATCACAGTAATACTATTTCTTATTCTCCTCCTTCTATCGCTTTTAAAATCGATCACAAGTTGGATTTCTGCCCCAATAGCCCACTGAAACTATTCCCTATATTTGGAAATCCAATAATAAATTCTCATCTTACTTGAATTAGCAGCAACCTTAGACAAGGTGGATCATTTGTTCATCTTGGAAACTGGTTTCTCACTTGGCACAAGGGCAATACTTTTACTTGGTTCTATCCCTATCTCATTGCTGATCCTTTCAGTCTTGTTTGCTGGTTTCACCTCTTCCCCTTTACCTCTTCCCATCTGAGCGTCACAGGACTCAGTGCTTGAACTTTTCCTTTTTAATATCTACAGGTATTTCCTGCGTGATATTATCAGTCCCTTAGTTTCAAGAGCAAAATTATGTTTTCCAGGCCAAATTGCACCATTAACTCAGGACTTAGACATCTGAGATCCTATTCCACAGCTCTATTTGTATGTTTAATAGAAAAATTCATATTAACATGTTCATCCAAAAACAAACCCCTTATTTCTCTATCCCACATCTCCTTCAAGTATATTCTTTTTCAACTTATTTAATAGAAATTCGTTTCCAGTTTTTCAAGGCAAAAAAT
>NW_011889581.1:23082-24662 GCF_000151845.1 Pteropus vampyrus | reverse complement strand
CAGGACTTAGACATCTGAGATCCTATTCCACAGCTCTATTTGTATGTTTAATAGAAAAATTCATATTAACATGTTCATCCAAAAACAAACCCCTTATTTCTCTATCCCACATCTCCTTCAAGTATATTCTTTTTCAACTTATTTAATAGAAATTCGTTTCCAGTTTTTCAAGGCAAAAAATCATTTTTGACCCTTGACTTTCTTCTTCCCTCTCCAGCCACATTTTATGTTAGAGTCCTGTTAACACTAACTTCAAAATATGCCAGAATCCAATCATTACTCATCATTTCCACTGTTTATCATGTCGAGCCTGAATTATTTTGAGTGTCTCTGTTTTTGACCTCACTCTGTATATTGCTTCAGCAGTCAAAATGACACCATTAAAATAGAGTCTGAGCCAGGTCCTCATCTTTTCAAACCTGCAAGTGTCTCTCCACGCTTCCCAATGAAGAAGCTAAAGCCTTATAAAAAGTACAATCTGAGCCTTGTTACTCTTTCATTTTATGCTCTAACACGGTGTTTCTCGACCTTGTTTCTCCCACAACCTCAACACGCTAAGATGCTTTTGCAGATGTGTTTTTTAGTCCATGCCCATGAAAGTTTAAAACCACAAATATGCGACACTTTTCTCTATATTCTTTTTTTATATCTCTGCTTTCTACATAAAGTAAGATGTTTTCGCTGCCCTCAGGGATCAATTTTCATTCCCTTGTCGAGGATACTCCCTCTGCTGAGAAGGCATGCTCTACCACTGTTCCTGCACTCACTCTGCTCCAGCTCTACCATCCTCTTTGCTGATCCTTGAAGATGCCAGGCATGCTTCTGCAGGAGGAAATTTCACTACCTGTTAGCTCAATTAGAAATGCTCTTCTCTATTTTTATGTATTGCTAGTTTTCACACCAACTTCATGTTTTTGTCCAAATATTATATTCCTGATGAATTCCAGTTAAATGCCAGTTCCCTCCCACAGATGGCGCTTTGTCTCATATTTACTGATTCTGACAGTTTAGGAACAGAGTGTGAGGCAGATGAGAGAAAATATAACTGGAAAAAGAATGATGAAATGCATGACGAGTAAACATGATACCTAGACTAGATAACTTTGTTTTCAGTAAGAATTTCCCAGATAATTTATTTTAGTCTTTTGCACAGCTAAGCCAATTGCTTAAAAGTAAAAACAGCAGTCACATTATTGTTTTTTTTGTTCAATGCTCTAATGGAAATAATCTTTTTGATGGCTAAACACATTTTTGCATCTTAATAGTTAAGGACATTAAAAAGCAAAGCTATGAAAATCCAACTTATACCTTTCAATGATTCAGGCTTTTTTCTCACAAAATATGAAAACTTCTGCTAACCTTTTTTCCTCCTAGGAAGCATATGATTCACTCAGGCAAAGTTGTCTGCGTTTGCTTTTCTCTTATTTTGTGTTAACAAACTGCATGTTTTTAAGACCCCATGCTTTCATCGCATCATTTTCTTATCTCAATTATATTTCTCAGAATATAACAGGTAATAAGTGATGTCATCGTTCATAGGGCTTTTAAAAGTTGCACTTAAAGAGTGGGATAAAAGCATA
>NW_011889581.1:21057-23032 GCF_000151845.1 Pteropus vampyrus | reverse complement strand
AGTTGAAACCCTTTGCTAATCGTTATGGGTGACTTTAAAGCTGCATTTAATCTGATGATCTTGTTCCATAATTTTTGTAAAGTAAGAGTACCTTGAACACAAGCACTGTGATATCAAAACAGTCTATCTGATAACTGAGACTGCTACTATGTGACTACTATGAGGCAAAAAGCATCCACCTTTTGGATACGCTGGATAAAGGGATGATTCGAGTCCTGGGTCAAACTGAGGGGGGCAAGGAAATATTGTATCAAACTACTCAGAATGGAGCACATTTTAAAATTTATGAATTGTTTATTTCTAGAATTTTAAATTTTATACTTAGGTACTGCAGTTGACTCTTTTTAACTGAAAGCATGGAAAGCAAAATGTGGATAAGGGGGAACTACTGTATAGTAAGATAAGAGAGTAAATTCTCTTTATAAGAAAAAATTTTTCTTTTATTCTTTTCTGTTTTCTCTTCTTTTTACAGTATCTATATGAGACGACGATGCTAGGTGAAGCTATGGTAGTAAATCATTTCACAATATGTAAATCAAACAATCTCGTTGTAAAGTTTTGTTTCTTTTGTTGCTTGGGCTTTTGTCATTTACAACAAATATTCCTATTAAAATACAATAATTAATTGTCATTGTAAGAAGAATCAACAAAAAAACATAACTGTTATGTAATATTTCTATCTCTGCCATGGTAATATAGTTCAATACCGCTTCATGTACTATGCTTCAAGAGACATTATTTTTGTCAGGCAAAATCTAAAAACTTATTTCAGAATCATAAGATGAATAAAAAATTTTTGAGAACTAGGGCAGCGATATTGAGAAAATAAATTTGGAAATTGCTGATCATTGTGAAAGTTGAAATTAGTATAAAGTTGAAAATGTTGGAATTCTTCAAAATATTAGTGACAAATATCATTAAAAACCTATTGGTATATAATTGTGATTTTAGATTTTTTTCATTAACATAGAAATGGCATAAAGAGGATAACAGGAAAAGAAGTATGCAATTCAAGGATTTATCAATACTGCCTAAGAGTAGAATTTAAATATCTAAGATGCTCTTGCCAAGGCTTAAGTTTTCAGAGTTTGTGATTGTAATAGAAGCAAGTAAATAGCATGGGTGGTCAAGTCTTTTGTCCCCTGATATCTTTTAGAATAAGACACCTGTTTCTCAGAGGCACGTGCCAGTTGGTAATCTAAACAACACACCACCAGCCAGTGTATCCTATATTCTGAAGGTGTGTGATAAGATAAACTGTCTTCAAGATACCTCGAGTGTAAGAATTTCCTGTTCAAACTTTCAGTGACACATCAATACGAAATCTACTTTTTCCACTCTTGCTTCATTCTGAGCCTTCACGGTGCAGCCTGTGAAGACCACAGATATAGTTTGTTTACAAGAGTAACCTGGTCTCCCACTAAAGGATGCATGTCTTTCTGGCCTACAGAAGGTATGTGTCTCTGCTCTCCTGTCTATTAGCCCATCTCCTGTAGTGGGAGATTACCAATGCTGGATGTGATGCAACCTAGGTACAATTAATATACTATTGAATCAAAGAGAACATTGGTATGTTTATTCAGATAATTCTGGGTAAAAAAATACAAATAAAATATGACAATATTGGAGGATTTCTTAAACTCTTCAAATTCTTGCCTGTGGGGAATTATTCAAGTGCATTCACATATGCATAATTGGGTGTGTAAACCAAACAATTTAAAGTAAAATCCCATAAGAATCACAACGAGGAACAGTTACTTTTAGATTTTTAATCAGTACAAACATAATTATAAGTAAGTTTATATTTAGCCTAGATTTTAAAGATAGATTCTTAAAATGAATTATTTGAATTGTGAAAACTTTAATTACTCATATGCTTAATTAGATTAAGTAAAAGCCATTGGCTGTTAATAAAAATCAGGATGAGTTAGCTCCCATGAAATGTTAATTTTAGCTTAATCATAAACAATCAAAA
>NW_011889581.1:18847-21007 GCF_000151845.1 Pteropus vampyrus | reverse complement strand
TTCAATGCTGTTTTAATGTTTTATCTTTCACAGACACATTGATTTTTATCAGAGGAAGTATAAATCGCTTATACCTAATATTAAAATTGAATGCAGTGATTTTCAGTATGAGGGCAGAGAATTAAGGATGATAAGTTTGGGAACTGATGATTGTTGTGACAGTTATAATGAAGTTGAAAGTGTAGTTATTCTTCAGCATATTAGTGATCAATATCATTAGTTAATTATTAATAATGAAATTATGATTTTATAATTTTTCCTTGTGATAGGAATGACATAATGAGAGGAATAGAAGTATGTAATGCCATGATTGAGCAATCTGGAGTAAGAGTAAAACTTAAGCCATCAAATGTCTTAACAAGCCCTGGGTTTTCAGTGCTTGTGATGAAGATGGAGGCAAGTTAACAGCATGATGGTCAAGTTTTTTGTCCCCAGGAATCATTTAGAATATGAAAACAATTTCTCAGAGCACTTGCCATGGACAAAGTAAATGACATAGTACGAGCTCAAAGTCTCCTATATTCTGCAGGTGTATGACGAGATAAGCTGCCTTCAAAATAGCTCAAGTAGAAGAATTTCCTGTTCAAACTTTAAGTGACACATTAATGAGAAATCTACTTTTTTCACTTTGCTTCACACTGAGTCTTCACATGCAGGCTGTGAATACCATGGAAATTATAGGAGCAACCTGGTCTCCCGCTAAAGGGTGCACACCTTTCTTGCTTACAGAGGTATGTGTCTCTGCTCTCCTGTCTGTCTACTGGCCCAATTCATTTAATGGCAAATTATAAATTCTAGATGTGATACAATTGAAGTATAGTTAATATGCAATCAAATCAATGAAACATTGGTATCCTTATTTGTACAATTCAGGGTAAAAACAAGAATGAAATATAAAATGTGTTTGAGAATATCTTAAAATATTTAAACTTTAGCTTGTGGAAAATTACTCAAGCACATTCACACATGCGTAATTGGGTTTGTAAGTCAATATAAGTTAATGTGAAACCCCATAAGCAACACGACCAGAAAGAGCTATGGATTTTGAAATGAATAAATATAATCATATGATTAATTACATATGTGACCTTTTATATTTGAAAAATGATTCTTAAAATGATTTCATCGAATAATGAAGGTCTAACATACTTACTCATACATGTACATTGATTAAATAAAAGCAGTTTGACCTGTAATAAAAATCAGGATGAGATAGTCTCCATAAAATGCTTATTTAAAATTAGTTATTAACAATCAAAAGACTTTTTAGAAATTGAATAAAACATTGTAAGAAAAGATACCACACTGAGAACAGACTCTTGTATAATGAATTATATTTATTGATGTAAATCAGAAATAGTAACACAGCAATTGTATTAAAATAATAATTAAACTAAGTAACATATATTGAGTGTTTATAATTTCCAGATTGGGTATTAAGTGTTTTACATGTACTGTAATTTACATATTTTTATTCTACTTTAGATTAGTAAACTAGGTTGCTAGACTAAGTAATTTTTAAAATTGTAAATTTCAAAGCCAGAATTTTTTCTAGAACTGTAGAGCCAAGTCGCTAATTTATTAAATAATTTATCTGATTTGCTAGATTTGCTTACACAACTAAAACTACCCTCACCGACATTGGCAGCCATAGGATCCTTCAGGATATTGTACCAATAGTGTTTCTCCATAAATGATCTACACATTTATTTTTCATCTTATTGTTTCATATCTTATCCATTAACTAGATTATGAATTACTCATATAAGTATTTTAAAAAATCATTTTATATTGTGTTTTATTTTTTTTGATTTATTATGTTTTGGATAACTTCAGCGTGTCATTTAACATTTTTCAATATATAAAATATTTCTTTAAAATTTTAATAACTTCTCAGAACTCTACAGTCATTCAGAATAAAACATCATTTGATAACACCTCATCTGTCTTTTTAATAAATAAATGTGACTAAATAAAAGTAATTTAATGCAGACAATTACTGCAGATGCTAAGGCTACTATTTGCTCAAGTAGAACACTTAAACGATTAGTGGATATAAAAGTTATCGTAAAAACTGGTGCCTTCTTATTTTTTCCATACAATGTTTTCATTTTCTCAGTTATTCTAAAAGTGTTAAAATGTTTCAGTGGAATTTGACAT
>NW_011889581.1:18453-18797 GCF_000151845.1 Pteropus vampyrus | reverse complement strand
AGTTATTCTAAAAGTGTTAAAATGTTTCAGTGGAATTTGACATTAAATTAATAAAGATATTAGTTACTTCTTTCCTAATTTATTAGTTTTCATTGTTTCAACCAATAATATCATGTCATACATAAATTTTTAAGAACTATGATTCTGTCATGAAACACTTATTTAAAGCTCTAAGTAAATTAGAACCTTAGTTTCCATTGGTCACCTGCAAGATCAGTGCTGTTCCTTCTCACACTCCACCCACGTTGACCACCCACATATCCTAGGGATCTTGTCAGTGTTCACACCCTTTATTAATGACTTCAGGACAGTTATCATAGAGCACTGTCACTGGCGTTACTGAG
>NW_011889581.1:17429-18013 GCF_000151845.1 Pteropus vampyrus | reverse complement strand
GACATACTTAGGATACGAAAGTATTGAGAAATACAGATTATTTGTTAAGATTGGTAAATCAAATATTGTAAAAGATAGTGTAGTTTTTTTCTTGCCACTTTTAAAATTTTTTTTCCTGTTTATTATTTCATTAATTTTTTTTTGGTAAAATCAACTTTATCCCAAATTATTCTCATCTTAAATAATTCATCAAATTTCAAAGTAAAAGTCAAAATCTATTATAATTTATCTAGATTATTTAAAATACCATGTTATAAGAATTACTTCTGGTTTCTTTTTTTAGCTTCCCTAGTACTAGAGCAGAATAATTCCTCCTTGGTAACAAGAATCCAGAAAGATACAGAATGGTTTTCAAACGTCTGATGTTAGTAATTTATACTTTGTCTCTAACTCAGCGTAGATTAAAATGGTAATAGTTTTTTTGAAAATGAATTATAATAATTGGATAATAGATAGTCATGAATAATAATTATAAGAGAATGTTTTCCCCAAACTCTTTTATTACTTTATTAATTTTTCTTAGTACAGTCAGCTTTATCCCAGATTATGCTCATCCTAAACATGTCAAATTTCAAAGTAAGAAA
>NW_011889581.1:14502-16163 GCF_000151845.1 Pteropus vampyrus | reverse complement strand
TCTAATTTGTAAGAGATGGTGAAGTTTCATCCTTTAGGATTTTGAAATAATTTTCCCCAAACTCTTATTATTTTATTAATTTTTCTTAGTATAGTCAGCTTTATCCCTGATTATTCTCATCCTAAATATGTCAAATTTCAGAGTAAGAAACAAAAAGTGTTATGATTCATTTAGATTGTTGAAAATATTATTTTTTTAAATAATAATTACTTTGTGTATTTTTTTAGCTACCTTAAACCCAGAGCAAAATAATTCCTCCTCGGTAACACGAATCCAGAAAGGTACAGAATGGTTTTCAAACTTCTGATATTAGTAGTTTATACTTTGCCTCCAATTCAGGGTAGATGAAAATAGTAATAGTTTTTTTTAAAACAAGTTATAATAGTGGGTAATAGATATTCATAAATAATAAGTATAGGAAAATGTTCCTTCTTATGCAACAATATGAAGAAATATTCATTTCAAACCATCATACCCATTGTTGCCATTTGGCTGGAATTTCCTCCTGCTATTCTATGAAACGAATCACTTACTCTTCTAAAAAGGTGGCTTTGTTCATTGACAATCAGGACATGTGTTAGAGTGGATATCGTTGCTTGTGTGTTTTCTTGTTAAGGGCACATAAATTAGGGGCTGAGAGGTTGACTCTTTTCTGTGAGTGTGTGTGACTGTGTTTTGTTTCATATGTAGCAGCCAGTGAAGGTGCATAGATACGTTATGCACATATATGTTTATACTTAGGCGAATGTAAATTAACTTTTACTTTTTAAAATTCAAATTGCTTTTTGATAATTTCTTCAGCATATCATTGTGGTCGTTGTCCAAAGGAGTGGTTTACATATTCCAACAATTGCTATTACTTTAGTACCAAAAGAAAAACATGGAATGAGAGTCTGACGGCCTGTGCTTCTAAGAACTCTAACCTGCTTTATATAGATAATGAAGAGGAAATGGTAAGATTCTAAATGTTTGCAACATTTTATTAAAAGATTTTTTTGGTCTATGGACATTGTAGAATATATTCATATTTTTGTATACATCTGTAGTTTATCTGAAAGTCTGTTAATATACCATTGTTTGACACTGTAATTTTTTATTTCTATTTTATGCCATTAATGAACATATGATAATTTCCAGCTCTTAGATTTCATAGACAACCATGTTTCCATAATTGCATTTCTCGCAAATAAATTTTGCTGTTTATTTTTACAATATATCAAGGAAACTAATCGTATCATCTTTGTGCAGGTTGATTACAAACTGGAAAGACCCATGTAATTATAAATCAGATCATGAAACAGAAGTTTCCAGTTTGCAGTAGCCCTTCTCCTGTGTATCTTCTTAGAAGTTCTCCCTCCTTACGTAACCATTATTGAGATTTTCAATATTAGAATTATCTTGGCTTCATTTCGAACTTTATATAATGAGGATCATTCAGTATGCATTTTATGTATCTCCTTTTATTCCCATATGACATTTTTGCAATTATTCTATGCTAGAGCAGTTATCTATACTTTGTTAATTTTCAGTGCTATAATTATATATACACAACATCTTTAATCTATCCTACTCAGAATATAGTTGTTTTATTAATGTGTGGGTATTATGAATAATTATTTTATAAAACCCTCATGTACATTTTCTCCAATTGTGTATTTATA
>NW_011889581.1:12667-14452 GCF_000151845.1 Pteropus vampyrus | reverse complement strand
CTTTAACTCAGAGTGGATTAACATAGTAATAGTTTTTTTTTGAAAACAAATTATAATATTGGGTAATAGATATTAATAAATAATAATTATAGGAGAATGTTCCTTCTTACACAGCAACATGAAGAAATATTCATTTTAAATCATCATACCCCCTGTTGCCATTTAGCTGGAATTTCCTCCTGCTATCCTATCAGACAAATAACTTTACTCTTCTAAAAAGGTGGTTGTGTTCATTGACAATCAAGACATGTATTAGAGTGGATATTGTTGCTTGTGTGTTTTCTTGTTAAGGGCACATACATTAGGGGCTGAGAGGTTGACTCTTCTCTGTGAGTGTGTGTGACTGTGTTTTGTTTCATATGTAGCAGCCAGTGAAGTTGCATAGATACATGCACATAAATGTTTATACTTAGGCAAATGTAAATTAACTTCTACTTTTTAAAATTCAAATTGTTTTTTGACAATTTCTTCAGCATATCATTGTGGTCGTTGTCCAAAGGAATGGTTTATGTATTCCAAAAATTGCTATTACATTGGTTCAGAAGGTAAAACATGGAATGAGAGTGTGACGGCCTGTGCTTCTAAGAACTCGAACCTGCTTTATATAGATAATGAGGAAGAAATGGTAAGATAGAATACATTTCACATGTTTCATTCAAGATTTATTTCAGTCAATATTATAAAATCGTAGAATTTATTTGTATTTTTGTATATATTTGTAGTTATTTGTTTTAAAGTCTGTAATATTCCATTGTTTGACTTTATAATATTGTATTATATTTTTATACCACTAATGCACATTTGATAATTTCTTGTTCTTGCTATTCTTAGAAAACTGTGCTTCTGTGAATGTTTTTTCTAAAATCAACTTAGCTACTTAATATATCAAGAAAACTAAAC
The DNA here is from genome assembly GCF_000151845.1 of Pteropus vampyrus. Classification (NCBI taxonomy): domain Eukaryota; kingdom Metazoa; phylum Chordata; class Mammalia; order Chiroptera; family Pteropodidae; genus Pteropus; species Pteropus vampyrus. The sequence continues at coordinate 13,552 of NW_011889581.1, read as the reverse complement.
CTATCACGATTAAGCAGATTGATTACAAAGAGAATGGAACCATATAATTACAAATTATGTCACAAAATAGAGTTTGCAGTTCTCTGCAGCTCTGCTCCTATGTATTCTCTCATCACTTCTCCTCCCTTATCACTTAACCGCTGTCCTGACTTTGATATTAGAGAATCTCTTTCCTTGTTTTCGAACCTCATATAAATAAAATCAAACAGTACACATTATTTTTTACTGTCTCTTTTTACTCCCATATAATATTGTTGAAATTTATGTATATCATTGCGTTTATGTGCAATTTGTTAACTCTCACTGCGGAGCTATGTAAATGTAACGCTTTAATATCCATTCTATTTGATGTCTTTCATTGGGAGTGTGAATCTGCTGTCCTTAGGAATAAAGAGCCTTCTTGAGTCCAAAAATTTTAGTCTTAGGATTCCCTTTGCTGGTCTCACCTCCAAGCTCCCTACCCTGTTGTCTCCTGGACGCCAGGAAGGAGAAGCGCTTTCCCTGGCTCACATTGTTAGCAGGTGTCCTGATGGATCACATTGCAGGCTTGCCTGGTATTGCTGGATGGGGTTCCCTCTCTAAAGCAGAAGTGAAATGGCTTCCCTGAGCCACCTCCTATTGTTAGGCTGAGTACTGGGAAGCAGCAGGCCTAGGTTACTTTCTCCCCTTTCAGTGGGGATATAAGAAACCCTGTTATTCTGTTCCTTTATCTGAGGATACCAAATTATTTTCCTTTTCTCTTTCCACCTTTCAGAGTTCTCCTTTAACTGTATCTTTCATTAGTTCCAGAATTTATAGCTGTACTTAGCAAGGAGTAGCAGAGAAATGAGTCTCTGACACCTTGTCTGGGCCATTGGACTCTATCAACACAGAAACAGATCAATT
>NW_011889581.1:10460-10837 GCF_000151845.1 Pteropus vampyrus | reverse complement strand
GCCAGTACCATCAGTTCTGATTACTGTCGCTTTGTAGTATAATTTGAAGTCAGGTAGAGCGATGCCTCCAGCCTCATTTTTATTCACAGGATGGCTTTGGCAATTCAAGGTCTTTTGTGCTTCCATACAAATCTGATGATTTTTGTTCCACTTCTTTAAAAAATGTCGATGGGATTTTGATGGGGATTGCATTAAATCTGTATGATGCTTTAAGTGATAAGGTCATTTTAACTATGTTGATTCTTCCAATCCAAGAACATGGAATATCTTTCCATTTCTTTGTTCTTTGATTTCTTTTAATAGGGTCTATAGTTTTCATTATATAGGTCCTTCACAGGTTTCATTAGATTTATTCCTAGGTATTTTATTCTTTTGTT
>NW_011889581.1:7238-10410 GCF_000151845.1 Pteropus vampyrus | reverse complement strand
ACAGTATTCTCATCTTATATTAGGGGATATGTTGTTCTAAGACCCTGGTGGATGCTTCAAATCACAGATAGTACTGAAGTTCATATACATGATGCTCTTTCTTATACATACATACCTATGATAAAGTTTAATTTACAAGTTAGTCACAGTAAGAGTTTAACAGGAATAACTACTAATAATATAGCCACTAATAAAATTAATAACTACTAATAAAATTACAAGATATATTGTCAAAAAAAGTATATAAATGTGGTCTCTCTCTCATCTCTGTCTGAAAATATCTTAGTGTACTATACCTATGCAGTTTGAGGTGCAGTAGCAAAATTAACACACATTTCTTTTTCCTTCACAATTTCACAGAGAGAGGGTTATTTCTTACTGTAGATTTTAGCAAACTCTGCATAAGATTTTTTTCCCTTTCCTTATTAAATCAAGATTTTTCACGTTTTTCTCTTAAAGAAGCCCTTCACAGTTTCTCTTTGGCATATTCAAATGACCAGAATCATTAGCCTTGAGCTTTGGTTTCCTTATTAAGTATAATAAGGCTTACTTGAATACAAGCTCTGAGACACTGCAGCAGTGGATCTGATAACCAAGTGACTAAGAACTAAGTGACTAACACTAATAGGTGGGAGCATGTACAGTGTGTTTTGTTGGACCAAGGGATGATTCAGATCCTGGGCAGAAAGGAGTGGGACAGTGTAAGATTTCACCATGCTACTCAGAACTGCACCCAATTAAAATTTATGAACTTTCTCATTTTGGCATTTCCTATTTAATACTTTCAGATCTGGGTTTACCGTGGGTATCTGAAACAGGGGAAATGAAACCAAGGATTAAGGGAGACTACTATGTATACATCACAGTCTACATAGCCTACAGGAGTTTGAGTAAAATGTAGAAACCTTACTTCCCTTATGTTCCTTTACTGTGTCTATCCATAATATAATAGTCTTAAATGTTTTAACTACGTACATTGAGAATCACATGGGAGAATATTAAAATTTACTTCAATTTCTAATTTTGCCTTGACTATTAAACAATTTTGAAAACAGAAAAGAAGGAAAACTTATAAATCTGATATATTTTTAAACTTTCTCTGTTTTCTTTTCCTTCCTGATAACCCAAGAGTCCCTCGTTTGGCATTTGTTTTCTGCTTAGACAATTCTTTTAAAGATTGCCTGGTGGTGACACATTTTCTCAGTTTTTCATCTGAGAATGTCTTGATTTCCTGTTCATTCTCGAGTGGTATTTTTGCTGGAATTTTTAATGGTTTTTGGTTGGAATAAGCCAGTTAGTGTCTCAAAGTTTTCTGTCATTTTATCTTGCTCCTTTCATGGTCTTTTGGAAAGAAAAGACTTTTCTTGTGACTTTTGTCTGTACCCATTGGTGTTTGCGGTTTACTAGCCTCTCCGGCATCTAGTCTGGAATATATAAAGTAAAAAGTTTTTCTAGGGAGCTTACCAGCCCACCATACCGTTCCTCATGTTCCAAGTTCTAACAACTTCGGACTGGAAAAAGCACCTTTTTCTCATTTATTACCTAGCAAGTAGAGTACTTTGAGCTGAAAAAGTAGTGGACAATTTACTACCCCTTCACCACCGTGAATCAAGTCTGTCCCTGTAGCAACAACACCAATGATATGTGCACCTTCCCCAAATTGTAAAAACTGTCATTTTTCTTACTCCTGAGATGAGATGGGGATGGGGTGCGATATAGGAGGAGTAGGCAAGAAGACTACATATTGGCTCCATTCTCACCTGAATTTCTAAAACCTGTTTTAATAATAAATATTCCACAGTTTATTAGTCTGCTCAATTTTCAGAGCTCTGGCATTGTTATTGTTGTCAATTTGACCTCTTCACTTAGTCATATTAATTAATAGATGTTCTTAATGTGTCCAGTGTGTAACAATATATTGTAAATTAAAAGACTATAAAGTAGAAAGAATTAAGTTTATTGTTTTTACAAATTCAAATTAATGTACAAGCTTTTACTTGACTTCTCATAAATTTTTTTTTTCATAGAATTTTTTGAAGATTTTCAATGACTTTTCATGGATTGGACTCTCCCACAGAAACAATAATGTGAAGGTGTGGCGAAATAAGTCATCTTTCTTTTCCAAAGGGTAAGTTTCCTGAAAACTCAAATATTTTATGCCTTGAAAAAATTAATCTTGGAAATAAAAAGCAATATGAAACAATTATATAAAGACATTTATTTTCATAGAAAAATTATAAGAGAAATATTCAGATTTAGATATGTAAATATTCATCTAAATATGCATCTAAATTTGGGCTAAATGAATTGTTTATTCATCAAAATATTAAGATATATATTACTAAATTAATGACATAAGATTCTCTGTATTTCAGGTTCTCAGTAACTTCAGAGCAGAACAGGAATTGTGCATATGTGAGATTGTTCAGCCACAAGCTTAATTCTGAATCCTGTTTCAAAATAAACAGATATATTTGTAAGCACCAGGCACTTTCACTTACTTAATTTTGGTATGCTGGTAATCTCACCATTTATAAAGAGCATATTTTTAGCATCTTCAAAAAGCATACAATTATTTTTCTAGGATTATTTTTAAGACCTTTTTTTGAGACCAGTTTTAGATTCACAACAATATTAAGAGGACGGTACTGAGATTTCCCATGTCTTCTGCCCCCCACACGCAGAGCCTCCATTTTTATCAACATCACTGACCAGAGTGGTACATCTGTTACTGAGCATAAATCTATAGCGATGCATCATATGAGCCTAAAATCTATATTTTATCTGAAGATTTACGTTTGGTGATGTGTAATTATTTCAGAATCTATATTAATTTTTAAAACTATGTCTACATATATTACATATATGTAAACTATGTCTACATATATTACATTTTTAAACTTTTGTTTTCAATGCAAATAAATCATGTCAAAATTACAAAGATAATAGAAGAATTGTTATTTCTAAGTCTCCATGATGTGAATAATTTCACTTATATCTTCAAATTAATTGGTTTATCTTACTCCTTGACCGTTGAAAATGAGGATTCGACAACTCAGGGGAGCGAGGTGCATAAGACAGATTGAGTCAGGAGACAAAAACCAGGGGAACTTTGATTTAAAGACTTAACCATTTGTTGGTGACAGCCTACAAAGAGGGAATAAAAGAAAAT
>NW_011889581.1:4853-6502 GCF_000151845.1 Pteropus vampyrus | reverse complement strand
ATTGCTACAGTTGTGTTACAAACACCCCAAGATTGCATCGTCATTTAAAAATAAGCATTCGTTTCTCATTTACCCAGTTGTGGTTTGGCTGGCTTGCAGTTGATACAGGTTGGGCATGCATGGACTGGGCTCCAGACCACAGATTCAGTTCAGATCCCTTTTTGTATATTTAATTCTCTGAATAGTGGTCTACCTAGTACATGACTTTCTCATTAGAGAGATTAGCAGCTGTCACAGGAGCAAGCGGAACTGTGTTTCTTTATGCGTGGGCTCAGAATTTATAAACTGTTACTTTCCCTACCTTGTTATATTCTCAAAACAGGTCACATGGCCAAACTTATCATTAATTGTCTGCAAAGTCTACTCTTTTCTTAATGGTGAAAAGGAGGAAATGTCGATTCATTGACTAATAACCCATAGTCAATGGGTTATTAACTGCCATAAAAACAGTTTTCTCATTTTGTTTCATGAGACAGATGCATTTGTTTGTAAAGAGATAGCATTGGGAAATAAATTTCTTTTGGTATTTTCTTAAGTTTCCATCTAGGTTTTTGATTTCTCTTTGCCAAAGATATCATGAGATAATTTTATATAGAAGCAAATATCACCATGTAGCTGCTTTCACCAGGATCCTTGATGAATGTACAAAAGGAAAGTCAACAGTATGATATAAAGTTGAAAAACTTGGCAAGAAAACGAGGTCACTTGAGTGTAACTTCTGAATGCACGCTATCAGCCCTGTGACTCAGTTTCCATAACAGTTCTGGCTTAGTTTGCTCTTCTGTAAAATATGATAGAAATAGTGTCTTATTCATGGATTACCCGAGGAACATTTGAAAAGCACTTGAAAAGCACTTCCTGCCACATACATATTCACTACATCTCATTTATTTTCACTTAAAAACTTTATGCTTCCATTCCATCGCTTGTGATATGACGATGATAATGATAGCCACCAATAAGAGCCGCTCTGAGAACTACGTAATATAATGCCCAATGAGTCTTAAAACAAAGCCTAATGATATTAAGTTCTTACAATATACGATGTTTTCATATTTTCTTTCCCAAATATTTAATAATGTCAGATTTCCCAGATCAGTGCTCCTAAACTTTCTTCTTTTAACAATTAAATCTTTATTGTTTGAATAAATTTGTTTTAGCCAGACATCAAAATTATAATATGACTTAACCAATTTAATCATATATATCAAAGATATTTTCACGCAAAAAGACTTTGACAAATTCAATGCATCTCATGTATGGACAATAAATTAGAGTAATTTTTTTTTTTAGTAGGAATGCTTTTCCCTTATTAGAATCAAGTCGCAGTGACTATTCCTTTTCTTATTGGACAAGAAGTCCAGCCTCCTCCCCCAATGTATTATTTTGCACATATCTATGAGCTATTTGGGCGGGGCCGGGGAGTTCGAAGAAATTTTAAATGAAATTGTCAAATTTGGTCAAGATAGCCCTTAAAAGTTCTGAGATTTGGAAACAAATGAAAGCTTTATAATTTCTCAAGGAATGAAGAGACTAAAATGCCCTTTTTCTTTTAAAGTTGGAGTGCCTCATTCATACATGTGTATCTCTTACCATTGAGAATGGAGAAAAATATATAACACAGAAGCTACTTAATATGTTATGATGAG
>NW_011889581.1:2613-4803 GCF_000151845.1 Pteropus vampyrus | reverse complement strand
CCAAATATTTAATAATGTCAGATTTCCCAGATCAGTGCTCTTAAACTTTCTTCTTTTACCAATTAAATCTTTATTGTTTGAATAAATTTGTTTTAGCCAGACATCAAAATTATAATCTGACTTAACCAATTTAATCATATATATCAAAGATATTTTCACGCAAAAAGACTTTGACAAATTCAATGCATCTCATGTATGGACAATAAATTAGAGTAATTTTTTTTTTTAGTAGGAATGCTTTTCCCTTATTAGAATCAAGTCGCAGTGACTATTCCTTTTCTTATTGGACAAGAAGTCCAGCCTCCTCCCCCAATGTATTATTTTGCACATATCTATGAGCTATTTGGGCAGGGCCGGGGAGTTCGAAGAAATTTTAAATGAAATTGTCAAATTTGGTGAAGATAGCCCTTAAAAGCTCTGAGATTCGGAAACAAATGAAAGCTTTATAATTTCTCAAGGAATGAAGTGACTAAAATGCCCTTTTTCTTTTAAAGTTGGAGTGCCTCATTCATACATGTGTATCTCTTACCATTGAGAATGGAGAAAAATATATAACACAGAAGCTACTTAATATGTTATGATGAGGAATACCTATTATTATCTCCCAAACTATTTTCTATATATCTCAATACATGCATTAAAAACATGCTTAAAGTTTTAAATGTGTACATAAGAAGCCATGGAAATTACTTGTTAGAGTGAGCTTAGGTCATACCGCCCACCTCCTCCGCCCCTCAAAAGAAGAAACTCCACCAGATATCAATATAAGTGACAACATCAGGGAGATGCTAAACATGGGTGAATTTAGAATCGAAAGAGTCACAGAGATGTCAGGGACCTATGGGTCAAAATGATAGTTTTCTATGGGTCTTACATTCGAGAGTGTAGATTAGGTGTGAAACATAATGGACTTGTAAGTCTGGTCTACAGAATTAAATAGTACTAACTTCAGTACTAATTTTAGGGGAATATGGTGCCCTTATATATTTATAATATTTGGAGCAGAGCAGAATATATGTTCTTTGAAGGGGCCAGTTTCAAAGACAACGTAGGAAGGACTGTCCAAACTTGCTTTCCATAGTTATTAATTAGAAAAATTTGTTTACCAGTTATTAATGAGTATAAAGTTATGGATAAAATATGCCATCATATTTAATAATGTTGTTCTTCCCTACATTTTATTAGTCTCCTCCCTTAATTTCAACCATTGTGTGTTTCTGGTTTCTCCTAAGGCAATATATAAAAATTTAGCTTTGCTCCCTGAAAATCTCTGAACTGGATAAGAACCATACATTCACTAAATAAGACCATGTTTTTCTGTAGCTTCATTTTCTATTTTCTATTTTCTCTTCAGTTCCAAATTAGTTGATTCCCTCTCAGAGATACTGGAATGAAATTCGATAACAATATAATTACTAGAAGAATAAAATGCATAAGTACATACAAAGAATAAAATGCTAGCAACAGAGAGGCACCTCAAAATTTAATAAACACTATAGAGATCATGAAGTTCCCAGATGTATAACAATTAAAGATCACTGTCACATAAGTAAAGAGACATTTAAATCCAGAGGAATTTGGACTTGTGCTTCTGGTATGATTAAGTGAACTCCTACTGGATTATCTCATGATAACAGTTATAAACTCTGGACAAAATGCATATACACACATATACACACACACAGCCCACTCTGGTGATGAGAGAAAGGCAAAGAGTTTGGGAAAAATAGTTCAGACTTTGAGGAACAAAATTCACAACGTGAGTTACCACTTCTAGTCTGAAGACATTTAGTTTGGCTAAAATGCTAATACAAATCTTCCTATCTTTCCTATCTAAAAAAACAGAAGGTAGAGATTAAGACAACCTAAGCCACAGCAAAATGATGGTGAAATCCCAAAAGAAGAGAGCCAAAGAGTAGGAATAATAAAGTCTGCCAGAATTTGTAGCAGACACCAAAATAGTCTTTATGTGGGAAAGAAATTACAGAACTGAGATTTGTGCTGTCAACCAAGAGAGTCTGCAGTGTCAGTCCAGCTTGATGAATTGTCTCCTAAAAAAACAATCAATACTATTCAGATAATCATAATTGAATCCATACATCAGAAGGGATCTAATATTTAAAGTAACTTATATGAAGACCCAGAAAAATGTGACTCTTCTCAAGAGAAATGATAACTTATCTATATCTT
>NW_011889581.1:1271-1574 GCF_000151845.1 Pteropus vampyrus | reverse complement strand
TTATAACTGAAATCAGTTAAATGACAAATATAGCAAATCAAACAGAAAGAAGAAATTTAAGATCGGCTTGAAGGTAACATATAATTAAAGTAGTCAGATGAATGCTTAGAACCATCTTCAGAGCAAGAAATTAAATACCTCCATTAAATTATAAACATTAATTAAAAATTAAATTATAATTGAAATCAGTTAAATGACAAATATAGCCAATCAAACAGAAAGAAGAAATTTAAGATCGACTTGAAGGTAACATATAATTAAAGTAGTCAGATGAATGCTTAGAACCATCTTCAGAGCAAGAAA
>NW_011889581.1:0-591 GCF_000151845.1 Pteropus vampyrus | reverse complement strand
TTAAAAGCAATACAGTTTGCCTTGTAATTATGGCTTTGAGAGAAAGGCACTTTGGAATGTGTATTCTGACATAGACATGGCAAATTTTATGCTAACTGTGGCATAGAAGGTGTGGTCTCACCAGTTATGACCATTTAGTTGTAGAGTTATGAAAATCCCAGAAAGCAGAATACAAGATATTCACATACTTTGATCAACTACATGGTTACCCCACAATTTCAGTGTTCCCAGAGATAAGCTTCTTTTTATGTTATCTTATATTATAATAAGTTAATAGAATTGCTACTTGGTGACTGAAAAATATTGTTCAAACTTAAAGTTGCAATTATCAGCATAAATAGACCAACAAGAATCACCAAATGTTTGAGGAGAAAGTCATCAAACCAAATGGTCAGGAGATTAAGTCTAAACAGGAAATTAATTGACCAGAGACAAGATTTCTAAATAAAAGTAATCAGATTACCTGGATCGTTCTTGGGAAAATAGTGGCTTTTGCATATGGAGCTAATTTCTTGTTCATCTCAACAGGTACACTCTGATATAAAAGAACAACAACAAGCAGCATCACTGTAGTCGAAGTTTGTCAGAACT
>NW_011889580.1:40082-40473 GCF_000151845.1 Pteropus vampyrus | reverse complement strand
GGGGGCGGGCCTTCCTGTGGGGCACAGTGGGTGAGGCCCCTGGTTATGGAAAGAGGGAAAGAGGAGCTTATTCTAGTTATAAGGATATCCATGTGGATAGCTCGAATGTGCTCCAGTTTCAAAACGACGTGAACTCAATATCTCTGTTGAAGACTCTCTTGGTTGACCACTTGGTCATTCTTGAAATCTTGGGGTTGCCTTCATCCATTTAATATCCCTCACCTTTTTGACAGGTAAATGTTAAGATTCTGTTCATGTTATATCTCAAGAATCGAGTCTTTTTCAACTCGGCCTCCTTCCCGGGGAGTCCTCAAGAGCCCCAGTGTTAGCAAGAATCCCGCTAAGTCAGCTAGCCAGACCCCTCACCCTCAGTATCTGAGTACCCTGGTCT
>NW_011889580.1:35083-38317 GCF_000151845.1 Pteropus vampyrus | reverse complement strand
CATGTAGTCACGTGTTGCGGAATGTCTCTCTCTTTTAAAGCTGAAGAATTAAACGTTGTATTTATACATCATGCTACACTGAAGGTTTCGCGACGAGGGTGGATCTCACTCTAAGTGTTCTCACCCCCAGTAAATGAAATTCTATTTCTGCTCCCTACTCTCTCCGAACTCCCGGAGCATCCGACGCCATGAACTCGTGTTTGTTTTCCATCAGGTGAGATTTTAATTCTCTCCTTTCCTAAACGTGTCTTCACATTTTTAGTGACCTCCATGCCCCACAGAGAACAGGGGATCCTCTGCCGCTCTGCTTAGCAACCACGAACCACGTCCTTGTCCACCGCCTCCTCCCGCATCACGTCTCCGAAGCCGTCCAGGGTCCCGTCGCATCTAAGCCTGGAACGAGATGAGTCTGCGCTGTTCGTTTCTTCAAAAGGATGCGGAGAATGCACGTGATCTAAACAAGCTGTAATCTACCCCCTGGTTGAATTCTGTGGTCATATCTCTCAAGATGCAGGAATTTTTGAGACCGTATCATGAAACCATTAAATGTGAGAAGAGGTCCCCAGAGAAATGCAGCCCGAACATCTCATTTTACAGAAGAACAAATTTCAATCCAGGCAGGTGACTAAATCTCGAGAGTCAAGCCTTAATCGGTTACGGGTAAAGGGGTGTGGATGTTTGGTCAGCCAAAGAGAGAGGAAAATCAGACCTTTGATGTTTTTTGGTGGCTGGTCCAGGTGACAGATTTTAGCATCTTTGACTTTGACTTGAAATTACCACCGCTGTATCTTGGGGAGTACTTCTTAGCCTTTTAATGAATGAGCTCCAAGTGTGCAATGTTGTCGATGGCTGTACGTGCTGATGTAATGCACTGTGTTTTGGTAGGAATATATCTACATGGTCCTCAAAATTAAAATAAGGACACATTCTCATCCTCTGAATCAGGCGTCTCATAGCTAGTAGATGCCAAATCCTTCTCACATTGTTGAACGCTATTCATTCATGTATCGGTTTATTCAATTCGTCATCATAAATATTTTAATCTAGTAAAGGCCACCAAATACATATTGGCTTTTAGAAGTAGTAATAGATTCCAGACATTTCTCTTGTTTCAAATAAGCCATGATAGTTGATATTTTTTATTAATATTAAAATTGTAGAGCGAACCCTGGTAATTTTAACTTATCTTTCAAAGTACCACATCTCGCCTTTGATATAAGTCCTCTCTGACCCATTTCAATGGTTCATAGATTGATATCGGGCAAAATAGTTCAGTATGCTGAGAATGCATGCATGCTCCAGGCAGTACACTTGTCTTCAAATCTGACGCAAGTTTTTAGCAGATCTCATTTTCCCTACTCGATAATGAACTGTGAGACGGCTTCAACACATCTGTAGGGCAGGTTCCCCTCCTCAGGGCAGGGATTCATGGGAGCGGGGTTACCTCCTGCCTGGACTTGCCTTTAATATATTGCTAAGTCTCCGACTTAGACTAAACACTAAAAAAAAAACCCAAAAAACAAAAATCCTCTTTTCTGCTGAAGAAAACAGAGTGGGTGATTAAAGTAATGCTTGGAAAATACCACAAACGGAATGGTGGCTAAGTAGGTAACGTCTTTTCCACTCTTGGCATAACTGTCAGTGGCTCGTGTAGGTTTGGGCCCAGCCTCTGTCTGCAGAGGAGATGACGGCCATAAGCCACTTCCTGCCCTTGCTGCAGGAGGGGAGGGAGGCCTGGGGAAGGCGCGGGGTGTGGGGAGCAGAGGTTTCTGAGCAGAGGGGAGGCAGCGCTCCAGCTCTGTGTCTCTGCTGCTGGCACAGAGATACGTGGCCGAGTCCCCCAAGCCTGGCGAGCGGACGTCAAGAGAACAGTGGGAAGTGTTGGTCCGGCTGGGCTGGAAGTTGTCGGAGGCGTCTGTCTCATTATTAAACTGCGTCTCATAGTAGTGGAACAGCAGCTTGGGGGCTTGGCTCAGCTTCTGTTGGTACCAGTACATGGCGTCGTGATTCAGGTCCTGAAAACAATTCAGGGTCACGGGTTTTCCCACCCTGGTGACCTGGTCTTGACCATGGCACCCATGGGACCTGCAGAGAGAGATGGAAAATTAGAAACAGAGTCAAGAAGGACACTGATGTCGCTGCCAGAAAAGACAGGAGCAGGACATGATACTTTGAGTCAAAGTTGTCCTTTCTGACCGGGGCGCACCTGCTCCCAAGAGACAAAAGATCACGTACTAAGGAAGCCTGGGACCCATGGCAGGGCCAGAACGGAACAAGGCGTCTGTCTGTACCAGGCTCTGATCTCTGGGTTGAGCGGTGGGGGCTCTGAGAGTCCCTGGTCCCTGATTGGTCAATCTGCCTGTGGTGACAGTGCTGCCATTGATGTCACCAGGGCAAGGGTCCCTTCTTGCAATATGACCCACAGCTTCCTACTGGGCAGAGGAGCCCGGGCGAGGCTGAGCCGGTACGAAGCAGGTGTGGGCTCCCTCATTTGCTGCTCTTCCTGTAAAAAAAATGAGTCCACTTTTCAGGGGGTTTCACGTAAAGTCTCTGAAGATTTTGGCTGTCGGTGACCCCGTAACGCCTCCTTGTGGCCAAGCAGAGAAGTCTCCAGCAGCAGCCTTCCCACACTGCCTGCATCTGTGCCATGGGGTGAGACTCTGCGGGCTCAGCTGTGTGTCTAGTCTCCAGTTCTGCTCCCTCTGCGTCCACACCCCTCAGATGGGTCCGACCTGGCGCACTCACGAGTCTCACTAAAAACAGCACGGTTCCATTGCAGCCACTGGGGGGGACCCAAAAATGTTCAAGATTCACTGACACACAGCCAGAGACAGCGCTAACCCATGTTTTTACACTAAAAAAATCGGAGCCGATGGAGGAAGAAATATTACCTTTAATCTGTATTCACTGGCCTGGCTGTTCCACTCAAAAGTGAGATTTTAAAAAGTGTATGGAAATGGGTTTATGTTGGACAAATGTAACTTAAACTTATCAGCACTGTGACCACTGTTATCAGTGTGTGACCTGCAAAACGGTCGTAAACATATTTTTATTCACTATTTTCATTTCCATCGGGAGACTTGTCCATCTTATGATAAGGAAAAACATGATGACGCAGCCACAGTCAGAGTCACGATTCCCAGCAGATCAGAGCAGCCAGGGCGACAAGAAGCTCCCTGCGTGTCCCCCGGGACAGCACGCACGCCCTGCAGAGACGGACAAGCCAGGTTCCGT
>NW_011889580.1:33075-33534 GCF_000151845.1 Pteropus vampyrus | reverse complement strand
TGAGGGCCAAGGCAGGAGGGACCACGCGCCGCCATCTGAAGACAAGCCAGCCTCGATGAGGTCCCTGGTGCAGCAGCTGCACAGTTTCAGCTTCCGTGACCACTTGAGAGCCCAGTGGGTGACACTGACCCTCAATCTTGGACTAAGCCATCGTCTGTGAGGATTTGCAAGGAATGACAGACACCAGTCGCCTATTGCCTTCCTACGAAAAGTTTCCCGATGCGATGCTATTGGTATACTGTGCTGTTGTCTTCCCGAGGGACTGTGAAAACACCAGCCCACGCCCTTGCTCTGGAGAGACTGCTGAGAACGGCCGGGGGCCAGAGCGGGAAGGGGAAGCATGAGGGTTTCTGCACGGGGAGCAGGTGACTCTGCAGCGCTGTGGCTAAGCTGCTGGCACAGAGGTACGTGGCTGAGTCCTCAGGTTCTGTGGCCTGGATCTTCAGGGTGGAGTTTGAC
>NW_011889580.1:31639-32280 GCF_000151845.1 Pteropus vampyrus | reverse complement strand
CCTGGATCTTCAGGGTGGAGTTTGACTTACTAGGCATCACAGCTGAGAATCGGGCGTTGGGCAGCCCTTTGTCGTCTACAGGAGCTCGATTGTTGAAGTAAATCAGGAGCTCCAGTCCCTGTCCCGAGGTCTGTCGGTACCAGAAAAGGGCATCATGGCCAGAAATTGGTTCGCAGCTCAGGGTTACTTCTTGTCCTCTCTTTGTCACCTTGTGTCTTGGTAACTGGGTCACTTGAGCATCTGTGGCCTCTGAGGCAGGGGACAGAGTTTGGGAACAAGATAAGGAACACATAAATTATAACTGGGAATACCGAAAAATGCGGGTTCTTTATTCCTGGGGCCTCACCTACTCCCAGGAGACCAAGGGCCACGCAGCAGAGGAGCCTGGTGGCCATGGCAGGTGGGGCAGGAGGACGCTTCACCCAGCTGAGGCCCTCGTGGGCATGCGCAGAGGGCCAGGGCTTCGAGTTCCTCTCATCTCCACACGGTGGAGAGAGGCCCGGCAATGACATTGTTCTTGTCACTGCTCATAGGACCTCCTCTCACAGCAGATTGGCTCAGATTGGTCAAAACCATTCCGGAATGTGATTGGCTCATGCGAGGCTTAAGCACCTTCTTCCGCTGTCACCTCTGACAGCCCC
>NW_011889580.1:29740-30080 GCF_000151845.1 Pteropus vampyrus | reverse complement strand
CATTGGGCATCGCAGCTGAGAATCGGGCATTGGACACCCCTTTGTCGTCTATAGGAGCTTGATTACGAAAGTAAATCAGGGACTCTGGTCCCTGCGCCGAGGTCTGTCTGTAGCAGTAAAGGTAGGTATGGCTTGAAATCGGTTTACAGCTCAGTGTTAGTTCTTGTCCCATCTTCGTCACCTTATCCCTGGGTGTCTGGGTGACCCCAGCATCTGTGGGCCCTGTGAAAGGAGACAGGGGTTAAGGACAGATTAAAAATAATGTTGGCGTCACAGTAAGGAAACTCAGTACGAGGAAGCTCCATATTTCTGGGGCCTCACCTACTCCCAGGAGACAAAG
>NW_011889580.1:27332-28455 GCF_000151845.1 Pteropus vampyrus | reverse complement strand
CAAAGCACCGCACAGCAGAGGAGCCTGCTGGCCATGGCAAGGTCGGCAGCTGTGGAACAGCCCAGCCCAGAGCCCCTGTGAGCACGAGCAGAGAAGTGCATTTTGGGACATTTACCTCCACAAGACGTGTCAGTCAGTGATATCACTGAATGACCCTCCAGCCTCAACTCAGGAGCTTCCTTCACAAAAGAAGGCTTCATCTCTGGCAGGTGATTCAAGCCGGACCGAACTCAACTATTATTGACTTAGGCTGCAGATTTTTGCCTCTAGAGTCCCCCTTCAGATGTCACCAACTCACAATGCCTTCTGTAAATTGTCTTATCTACAGCCTGCCAAATGACTCTGTTTGAACCTCCAACTCCAAGATTTACAGGTGAATTTATTGTCTCATGGCAGGCTAAGACTTGGGAAGCAGCATGGAATTTAGGGGAATGTTGATATCGGAGCCATGGGGAAGCAGGTTTGACATATGTGGCATATCTGGAACTTCCAGGAGCTACAGCATCCTACCTATAAAATGGCACACCGAGCTCTCCCCTGTCTGCGAAGAGGACGCACTCACGTGGAGCTTGTGTGAAGACACATCACGTGTGCCTACGACCCAGCTCAGACCAGGAGCTCCTGCCACGTGCCTGGGGTCAGAAGGTGCTGGCAGAGCCCTGAGAACTTCTAGGGACACTCAGGCTGGGCTGGGCAGGGCAGAGAGAGTGTGAGGAAAGCGCTAGAACTCGGCTAAGGCCTCCTCCCTCTTCCTCTCACACCCTCAGCCGCGACAGGAAGGTTTGAGTACAGAAAGCCATGAGCCCCGCAGGGCTGTGTCTCAGCTGCTGGCACAGAGGTACAGGGCCGAGTCCGCCAGCTGCAGGGAGCTCATGTTCAGCTCGGAGCTGTAGTCACGGAACTGTTGAGCTGAGAAGCGATCGGGGATGTTTCCTCTGTCCCTCTCGGACATTTCGTAATACTGGATGAGGAACTGGGGGCCCTGCCCCCGAGCCTGGTGGTACCAGCTCACCCTGTTGTGTCCAGAGATGGGACGGCATTTCAGAACGGCCTCCCCGCCTTGGCCTTTGATTAGATGTCTTGGGGACTGGGTGACTCCGACATCTGCTGAACCTGTGGAGGA
>NW_011889580.1:26057-26464 GCF_000151845.1 Pteropus vampyrus | reverse complement strand
TCACACTTTCCACCAAAGGTAGCCTCCAAGAGAGGCCTTCACTCCATGCAAGGTGAAGTTCATGGCTCCCTGCTGTGACACACACACCTGCACATCAGTGAATGTGAAAAGATCACAATCAGCACTCACTCTGATTCATCAGATAATCTCCCTGGTGCAGGGACCAAGCCAAGACTGTCTCCCTCAACCCTCCCTCTCCCACAGGGTGCCATAGGCCGCTGGCTCTGTGGACCCACAGCGCCCTCAAGCGGCCAGTTCTGCAGTAGCTCTGTTGACACTGCCCAAGCTGGCCCAGGACCCCCTAAAAGAGGGCTCAGGACACAGCACAGCTCCTGCTGATTCCATGTCTGCCTGTCTCAAGGCATGAACACGTGGAGGCATGGCACATTTTCCAAAAACGGAAGACA
>NW_011889580.1:25609-26007 GCF_000151845.1 Pteropus vampyrus | reverse complement strand
TCTGCCTGTCTCAAGGCATGAACACGTGGAGGCATGGCACATTTTCCAAAAACGGAAGACAATGTCTAAATCTCATCAGAGTTCTAGGAAAGAGCATACCAGCCAGTCACTAGATGAATCTGTCCTGGGAAGGGGGCGGGGCCTTGGGCGTAAGCTGATTCCTGGGGAGGGCAGATGGTGGGGTTCAATCAGCCAACAAAGTTTCTAAGCAGCTGGATGCAAACTCCTGGGTCCCATGAAGAGGGAACTGCCTACTTAGATCTCTTCTATTTTAAACACCCCGTTCAATTCTGTAGCTCTACTTTGAAATTGAATTACTAGTCTTTTTATTACTGATTTGCAGGAAGTGTGTCTGGTTTGGATACACACACTTTCTCAGATATCTGTGTCTATATCTA
>NW_011889580.1:21713-22556 GCF_000151845.1 Pteropus vampyrus | reverse complement strand
TACGTGCTCAAACCCCACCTTCATTCTACATAGCGACTGTCACATGATCTGGCAGCTACAGTGAGACCTGCTCCCCAAACCATCTGTGAAAGGGAAAGGGAGAGAAGGGGGGATGGGAGGAAACGACATTTAGTCTGAAACAGGAGGGAAAACGCAGACCCTGGAGTGAATTGAGGTTCTTTTATCTCCATTACCAAAAATGAACAAAAACCCCACGCCCTCCCCAAATAGGAAGACAATCGAAATACAGAACACTCATCCTCTGGGAAAGGGATTTGAGCTGCCACCATTTCTAAGAAGGGGATTCGGGGACGGTCACTCCCCTTACCAGCAAGGCTCGGGGCAGCGCTGTCACGCTGTCGGTGACATTCCATCCCAGCCCTGCAGCGATGGGTTATCTCTTAGGACTCCCAGAAACCCAGGGTCCTTAACCCTGTGCCCTCCGACCAGGGCGTTAGATTCACAGATACAAACTGCGGCTGCTCCACGGACAGGTAAGAGCTGTATAACTGTTTATGTTAATAACAAATAATATGTAAAAACATATGATGTGGCGAACAAATAAAAAAGAATAGGGTCATTATTATCAGGAAAATCCCACATCTTCCCGAGTTAAAGAATTCAGGGAAATTATTTCAAACGAAAAGACTCGGACACCGCACGAGACACCCAGTTTCTAGACATCAGGTTTGCCATGGAGTCCGGACGAAACTGCATGACTTGGGAAACTCTGTTTCATCCCAACTGACAGGACTCGTGCCACGGGAGAAACACACGGAGCCCGGGAACGGGGCCGCTGCAGCTGCGCAGAGCAAACGACATCTCACTGTCCTCACCGCTGCG
>NW_011889580.1:15867-18853 GCF_000151845.1 Pteropus vampyrus | reverse complement strand
GTCCTCATCCCAAAGCATCGGTCTCCAGATACACTGGTCCCTGGTGTCACTCCGGCATCGTGTGTGGCTTCAAGCACCTTAACCAGAACTTCCCAGAAGCACCTCACTCTCTTAAACGTTGAGATGCTTCCTAAAGAGGGATTGTTTTAATTGGCAGGCACTTTAAATGCCCTTTTACAAGATGCCTGAGAAAAGCCAATTTATAGAGGTAGAAACCCTATCGCTGGTTGTCAGCGGTGGATGAGCCATCCATCGCAAAGGGGCACGAAGGGACCTTCCGGGGGATGAAAATGTCCCACGTCTTCATGGGGCAGGTGTTATAAGCATTTCCATGGACATACGTCTCAAAAATCATTGACCTGTTCATTTAGAGTGTGTCATGTTTATCGTATATAGTTCATATGTCAATAAAGACGATGCCAAAATGCCTGAGGAGGGACGTACGCTACAGGCTCGTTCCTCTCGTATGATGAATCATCGGGCATAAGTATTTGCATTGCTGCGACTTCTAAAGTCCCCAACTACAGCGTTTCTAGGCAAAGTGAGTCTCTTCTACCTTTGTGTGCAAATCATGGTGGCGAAAATCTTCAGAGATTAACTAAGGACATAGAGACACCCAGATACCTGCTCCGTCCTGTTTCAACCTCATCGCGTTATGTTCGCGACCCTGGAAGGTGGCAGAAGGTTGACTCCTGTGCCCAGCAGACGGGGCCGGGACGTGCGCACTCACCTAGCTGAACATCGTCTGGGTGCTCCTGAGGGTGCTTTCGGGGGACAGCGACACAGAAATCGGCAGACTTCAAAACGCAGACCTTCACCCTCGCAAAGGCGAGAACACACCTATTTTCATTTTCTATTTTCTGGGATACGATGCCCCGTACAAATGTGAGGAGAGAAATGGTTCGAACAGGAGAAACGAAGGAAGGAATGAAGTCACCCGTGTTCCTTTCCCCTGAACGTTATGTCATGTGCAGAAAAACGGCCCCTTTTCCTGCAAATACCCCATTCCCTCTGCTCTGCCGCTGGGGAAGCTCCTCTGGGAACGTCCCTACACATGTGACCTCCATGAGACACCCCGCGTGGCTGAAAATTGTGCCTCTCTCTATTGTCACAATAAAGGATCAGGGCATATTAGTGCCTTAAAGTCAGATGTTCCTTTGCGGTGTCAGGGGAAAGGCTGTGACAATCACAGATGATGCATGATCCTTGAAGGCCTGTTTGTCTGGACCTGGAAAACGGAAGCTCGACGTGGGGACAGGGCAAGCGGTGAGGGGGGCGACCCCAGGTGTTGAGGAACAGCCTTGAGTTTGATTTCTTGCTCTGCCAGTTATGAAATATGAGACCTCAGACATATCAATGGGTAAAATAATACGTATGTTGCATGATTTCTGTGAGCATGAAAACATACCACATCTGTAAGTGGCAGAGTGTCCGGGAAAGGCAGTCGCTTTCCTCAGGCCTGAGCCTGTCTGGCTGGCAGCTGCCACCCCTGCGGTCACTTCCTGAGCCGGGGCAGGGCCTTGTGCACAGAATGTCAGTGACTCTGCAGGGCTGTGTCAAGGCTGCTGGCGCAGAGATACAGGGCCGAGTCCGCCAGCTCCAGGGAGCTCATGTTCAGCTCGTAGCGAGAGTCGCTGGGCTGCTGCACTGAGAACCGGTCTGGAAGGTTCCCTTTTCCACTCTCTTCCCCATCGTAATACTGCACGAGGAGCTGGGGGCCCTGGCCCAGGGCCTGCTGGTACCAGTACACGGACCGGTGCCCAGAGACAGGGGAACATCTCAGCATTGCTGTCTGCCCTCTCGCTCTGACCACGTGTCTTGGGGTCTGCGTGACTCCTGAATCCACCGGGCCTGTGAGGGAGGAGACAGGGGCTGGAGAAAGGGCACGGGAGGGGACCTGAGGGAGCCTTGGATTCGGCCACTGTCAGGCTGAGAACGGAGATGTCTCACCTGGACCAAAGACATACCTGCTCCCAGGAGACAGAGGGCCACACAGCAGAGGAGCCTGGGGCCCATGGCGGGGTGGGGGCGTCGGGGTGGGGGTGGGGCTGCAGGACGGGGCAGGCCTGTCCCTGCTCAGAGCTCTGGTCCTCTGAGAGCTGATGCTCTGGGCGTCGGTCTCTGCTGAGAGGCTCAGCGGTGACGTCCCTGCTCTCGTGTCGTTGTCTCTGTGGGTTCCCACGAGCCTCACCTCCCTCGCCAGGTCCCCGGCTCAGGGGACTCAGGCACCCTTCCGTCCTGCAGAGCCCCCTATGTGGAGTGGCGTGTGGGGCGCTGGTTTCCGGCAGCGTGCCCGTCCCCACAGCCCCGTGCTTCTCCCTCGAGGCACTGGTTCTCCTCTGGTCGTTGCTCCTGGGGCGTGGGGTGTGCAGGCCGCCCCCTCCCGGCTCTGCACCCTCCATTTCCCTTGTAAGCCAGAGCCTCCCCAACCACCGCACAGCTGAAGTTCACGGCCCCCGGCTCGGACAGCACCTGCAAACTAGTGTCTGTGCTATGAGGCCTTGTAGCCGATGCCAGCACCAAACAAGGCTGTTCCTTAACCCTCCTGGTCCCAGGCCCCTAGCTCTGTCCCCTTGCTCTGCCCCAGAGGCTTTTGGAGCTCGGCAGTTCCACAGCGCCCCCGTGTGGCGTATTTGTGCGGTAACCAAGATTTTGCCTTTTCCAGGGAGCAAGTTCAAGAATCCTGGGATGTGCTTAAATTAGGAACTATTTTGCCATTTGCCAATTGTACTTTTGTTTTTCTTTCTGCTTTTTTTTCTTTGTTTCTTTGTTTCTTAAGGAGAAAACAATACACAAGAAACGGACCGAACTGATCTGTGATTTCTCATTATAAGAGAAAAGAACATGGTGATCATGGAGGAAATATTTTGCTTTGACAAAATTCCAATGAGGAGGATGGTACAAACCTCACCTAGGGGACGTGGAGCTGCTGAGAAAGAACTCGGCAGAGGTCACACAGGGATGCGTGGCTTTCCTGCCCAAGTTG
>NW_011889580.1:15495-15817 GCF_000151845.1 Pteropus vampyrus | reverse complement strand
CCTGTCTCCCTCCGCGTGTCAGCTCCACGGAGCCCTCTGTCCAGCTGCACAGAGGGAGGAAGACTGGACGGGTCGGTGCCCGTCATTTCAATGCAGACCTGTGATGCCGGCCCGGAGCCAGACACTGGGAGGGGTGTTAGGGGCCCATACAGGGGAAAACTCGCCTTCGCCCCTGTGTTGTGGACACGGGGCCTGGTGGGGCTTCGAGGAAACGGGCTGCTAAAGATGTCAGCAAGGCCTTGGGGCAAGACACAGGAATCTCAACTTGCGGATGATTTTAGTTTCCCATCCTTAAGACGTCCACAGCTGATGCTCTCAACTG
>NW_011889580.1:15039-15445 GCF_000151845.1 Pteropus vampyrus | reverse complement strand
AGAAAGAACTCGGCAGAGGTCACACAGGGATGCGTGGCTTTCCTGCCCAAGTTGGACTCCATATGATTTCTGGAAAACTGCTAATTAACTGAAGTAGCTTTCTCTTCGGAGACCCCCAGACGGCTTTCTCGAGGCAGAGCAGACAGGTTTCTTTGCAAGGTGCCCTCGAATCAGCTTACTCCCAAATTAAAAAAAATACTCTCTGGTCCCATATGGCTGGAGTACGTGCTTCCTTCTCTCCCACCTTCTTTTAGAAACCCTCCTTTTGCCTCTGTTCATGGATAATTACGTCACGTCCATCTCCCCATATACGAGCATACGGGTGTAGATGATTAAATTTCTCTAAGTTTTTCCCGTGATGCCCAAGTAGGAAATAAAGTGTCCCAACCACTACACTGAGCCTGCT
>NW_011889580.1:13599-14989 GCF_000151845.1 Pteropus vampyrus | reverse complement strand
GGCCACAGCGCCTCCTTGTGGCCAAAGTTCGCAGGCCTCTCACCAGCCCAGGGGGCACCAGCCACCCAGACCCAGCCCTGACTCCACAGACAGGGAGCTGCGGTGATGGGCATGAAAACCCAGGGCAGAGCGAACGAGACAGAAGCCACCGCAACGGCAGAAGCGGCTGGTGACAATGCCACTCGGCCACACACTGAGGACATTCCACGTTCACCCTGCGGAGATCGGCTCTGCCTGGATTCTCGGTCATCAGCAGACACTGCCCTATGAACAAGCTCGAAATGGCCCGTTCACCCCCAGAGTCCCTCTCTAGTGGGGTTACTAAACACAGTCCCGGATAAGCACCGGGGAACAAAACGCATCGTGTGATGCTCAAGAGACATATTCTGAATTTCAGCGATTAAATCGCTACAGGCATGTGACAGTGCAGTTCCTCATGTATCACAGGCCAGGGACACAACAGAATGACCCCCAAAGCCCCGTCCACACCTGCAACGTGAGAAACCCAACCAGGCCCCTCTGCTCGGCAGCTGTGCCCCAGTGTGGGACGAGCTGGGACGACAGGCCCTGAGCCATTTCCAATCACTATGTAAACTACCTGCTTATCCTTTTTGTCCAACTATGTTATCGGAATATCACCTATTTGTCCAAAATGTACTATTAGGCCAGTTTTGAGTTTTCGATCTAGAAAATTTCAAAATATGAACACACACAAAAGTGAAGTGATGTGTAATTGCTAAATGATTTTTACAGTTTATTATCATGTTAGATATTTATCACCAAAGTGGAATCACAAAAATCTGGGTAAATCTGTGTTGGGGTCGAGAGGGTAGTTACCCATGCTTCAGGTCAAAAGCTGGTAATGAAATTTCTTTTAACCCAGGGGCGTGCTGGGCCAGGAGGAAAATGCTAGCATGTTTCTAATGTCATACATTTCCCCAGATTTTTAATGTGGCCTGTGAAACAAAAACATAACGGTATCTGGGCTGGAATTTGAGCAAAGGGGATCAGATATTCTCTCCTGCACCGATTGCACGTAGGAGGGGCCTCCAACCCACGGCCGGTGGAGATATTTCATTCCTAGACAAGAACCTAAAATTAACCCTCGTGGAAAGGCTAGCACTGTTCCTATTAAAATTATTATGACGGACACACAGGACAGCAGGAGACACTCTGGCCGCCCCCTGTATATGAAATAGCGACGTCTGAATAGATAAAATTCATCGCACTGTTTGTCTTGCAACAAGTAAGCAAAATTCCAAGGATTACAAAAAGCAAGAGAATTTAAACCGAAACCTGGAACGATGAGTGAGAACGAGAGGCTCGGGCGTCCTGAGAACGACAGACACAATGAGCATTTCCCGAAGCAGGGGGTGAGCGGGGAGTTTAG
>NW_011889580.1:12722-13549 GCF_000151845.1 Pteropus vampyrus | reverse complement strand
GCCCAGGGCGAGGGGCTCAGTCTCGCTTGCTGAGAACGCCGAGCGGGGCGATGAGACTTAACGCCATATCTTTCTGAGACTTGTGTGCTGCAGGCACCCGACTTGGTCCGTAAACCCAGCATCATCTGACTAATGGACCCGCCTTGTCCCCGTATGTTATATGGCAAAATGGTGCGTTTTCTAAGAACATTCAAAGATCGGTTTCTTTTCCTTCTTTATTATTATTTTTTCATTCATGATCGGGATCTCAGTGGCTGGTGCACGGAGGCGGCCGCGGGTTGGGTCAGAGACGGACAGGTGAGCTGAGACGGGGGCAGGAAGCAAACCGCTGAGCAACGGCAGGGGCGGGGGCATCCCCCGGCTCAACGCATTGCAGTGCTGGCCCTGTGTGACGAGCCGTAGCTGCAGACAGGCCCTCGGGGGGGCAGCTTCAGGACAGCCTGGCCTCCTGCGAAGCCCTGACCGCTAGGCGGGATCCCCACCTCCCCACATCCTAACGGCCAGGTCAGAGCCACAGTCGAGGCCTGGCCTCTGCGACTCATAGTTCTGATAAAGGGACCAAAGGGAAAAACAATGACCAGACCAGACGAGGACACCATGGTCCTCAGTGGTGGGAACTGACAAAGCCACACGGCGGGGGAACGAGGGGTCTTGAAAAAGGCCAGGGTGTATTTGGAGCCGGGACCGGGGCTGAGCTCCAGGGTCGAAACTGGGTGGAGAGAGAAGCCAAGGAAGGGCACGTGCTGGAAGGCGGCTCGGTGGGACTGCTGAGCCCAGAGCGCAAAGTGCCTCGTGGGAAAGTTCCCAGGGCTCACGCCGACAGGAAG
>NW_011889580.1:9952-12672 GCF_000151845.1 Pteropus vampyrus | reverse complement strand
CCTGTCTCCCTCCGCGTGTCAGCTCCACGGAGCCCTCTGTCCAGCTGCACAGAGGGAGGAAGACTGGACGGGTCGGTGCCCGTCATTTCAATGCACACCTGTGATGCCGGCCTGGAGCCAGACACGGGGAGGTGTGTTAGAGGCCCATACAGGGGAAAACCCGCCTTCGCCCCTGTGCTGAGGACACGGGGCCTGGTGGAGCTTGGCGCAAACGGGCTACTAAAGATGTCAGCAAGGCATTGGGGCAAGACACAGGATACGCAACTGGCGGATGATTTTAGTTTCCCATCCTTAAGACGTCCACAGCTGATGCTGTCAACTGACATGAGGACGCAGCCCCAGGGCCCCAGCTCCTCTTGTCCCCACATCCCTGCAGTCAGTCCCAACCCCCTCCCCTCACCCCAGCTCAGAGTTTTCCATGGGGCCACAGCGCCTCCTTGTGGCCAAAGTTTGCAGGCCTGTCCCCAGCCCAGGGGGCACCAGCCACCCAGACCCAGCCCTGACTCCACAGACAGGGAGCTGCGGTGATGGGCATGAAAACCCAGGGCAGAGCGAACGAGACAGAAGCCACCGCAATGGCAGAAGCGGCTGGCGACAATGCCGCTCGGCCACACACCGAGGACAATCCACGTTCACCCAGGGGAGATCGGCTCTGCCTGGATTCTCGGTCATGAGCAGACACCGCCCTATGAGCAAGCTCGAAACGGCCCGTTCACCCCCAGAATCCTTCTCTAGTGGGGTCACTAAACACAGTCACAGATAACCACCAGGGAATGTGATGCTCAAGAGACGTATTCTGAATTTCAGCGATTAAATCGCTATAGGCATGTGACAGTGCAGTTCCTCATCTATCACACGCCAGGGACACAACAGAATGACCCCCAAAGCCCCGTCCACACCTGCAACGTGAGAAACCCAACCAGGCCCCTCTGCTCGGCAGCTGTGCCCCAGTTTGGGACGAGCTGGGACGACAGGCCCTGAGCCATTTCCAATCACTATGTAAACTACCTGCTTATCCTTTTTGTCCAACTATGTTATTGGAATATCACCTATTTGCCCAAAATGTACTATTAGGCCAGTTTTGAGTTTTCATTCTAGACAAAATCAAAATACGAGCACACACAAAAATGAAGTGATGTGTAATTGCTAAGTGATTTTTACCATTTATTATCATGTTAGATATTTATCACCAAAGTGGAACCACAAAAATCTGGATAAATCTGCGTTGGGGTCGAGAGTGTAGTTACCCATGCTTCAGGTCAAAAGCTGGTAATGAAGTTTCTTTTAACCCAGGGGCGTGCTGGGCCAGGAGGAAAACGCTAGCATGTTTCTAATGTAATACATTTCCCCAGATTTTTAATGTGGCCCGTGAAACAAAAGACATAACGGTATCTGGGCTGGAATTTGAGCAAAGGGGATCAAATATTCTCTCCTGCACCGATTGCACGTAGGAGGGACCTCCAACCCACGGCCGGTGGAGATATTTCATTCCTAGACAAGAACCTAAAATTAACCCTCGTGGAAAGGCTAGCACTGTTCCTATTAAAATTATTATGACGGACACACAGGACAGCAGGAGACACTCTGGCTGCCCCCTGTATATGAAACAGCGAACGTCTGAATAGATAAAATTCATCGCACTGTTTGTCTTGCAACAAGTAAGCAAAATTCCAAGGATTACAAACAGCAAGAGAATTTAAACCGAAACCTGGAACGATGAGTGAGATCGAGAGGCTCGGGCGTCCTGAGAACGACAGACACAATGAGCATTTCCCGAAGCAGGGGGTGAGCGGGGAGTTTAGCGTGTGCATGAGGCAGGTCCCTGGAGCAGGAGAATCATCCAAGGGCAGCGTGAACCGCAAGGAGGATGACTGAAGGAGCGGGATGGAGACGCGTGAGAAATTCAGATAAATGTGGTCTGCAGAAAAGAATAACAGCAAAGGGTGCTCGACGATCAATAGAAGAGACAGAACCGATTCCAAGATGGCTGGGATTTGGGATGTAGGGCACGGAAAGGAGCCCCAAGGACGTGTGCAAGGAGATCCCCTTTTCTCCTTGGCCCGTTTCTAATGTGAGCGCCCAGGGTGGGGCTCAAGAAGGCTGAGCAGAGGACAGAGAGCTGAGCGGAGTCTGCGCTCACGCCCCGGTGACCACGGTGACCACGGTGACCACGCTGCGATCCCCTCTGAGCCCCCAGTCACCACGCGCTGGTGACAGTGACACCTGCCGGGGCTCCCTGAGAGGGGGGCAAAGCGGGAACAAAGCCAGGCAAACCCCGCAGTCTGCAGCGCACAGGCTGCCCCGACTGCTGCTCCCCCCACCCCACCCCCAGCCCGGTCTCTGTTTTCCTAAGGCCATGAACTTTCAGGCTTCTCCAAACATCTATTCAACAGGGAACTCACGGACCATCCCAGTGTCCTCTGGGGCTTAGAAATTTTACCTTCTCCCCTGCTTTTGCACATCAAACATTTTTAACAAATAGTGCATTTTGAATAATATCGTTATGTCCAATATGCACCAGTCTGTACAGCAGAGAAAGGCAAGGAACGGCTTCTTCACTGGGTAAGATCTTCAGTGCATGGGGAAGGGTCCTTTTGCCCGCGAGGTTCCAAGTCTGTTGGTGAACTTACTGGAAGCCCCAGCTTTAGCTGATAATTAGAATTTTGTAAGACTTTGTGTGCACAGCATGTAGACCTGCCTGCTGGGTGTGCTGCGCGCTG
>NW_011889580.1:9424-9902 GCF_000151845.1 Pteropus vampyrus | reverse complement strand
GGGCAGCAGACCGTTTCCTCCGCGGGATCTCCTTTCTCCCTGCTCGCTCGGGCAGGGCATCACTCACACCTGTCTCCCTCCGCGTGTCAGCTCCATGGAGCCCTCTGTCCAGCTGCACAGAGGGAGGAAGACTGGACGGGTCGGTGCCCGTCATTTCAATGCACACCTGTGATGCCAGCCTGGAGCCAGACACGGGGAGGGGTGTTAGGGGCCCATACAGGGGAAAACCCGCCTTCGCACCTGAGCTGAGGACACGGGGCCTGGTGGAGCTTGGAGCAAACAGGCTACTAAAGATGTCAGCAAGGCATTGGGGCAAGACACAGGAATCTCAACCGGCGGATGATTTTAGTTTCCCATCTTTAATGTCCACAGCTGATGCTCTCAACTGACATGAGGACGCAGCCCCAGGACCCCAGCTCCTCTTGTCCCCACATCCCTGCAGTCAGTCCCAACCCCCTCCCCTCACCCCAGCTCAGAG
>NW_011889580.1:5421-9374 GCF_000151845.1 Pteropus vampyrus | reverse complement strand
CTTACTGGAAGCCCCAGCTTTAGCTGATAATTAGAATTTTGTAAGACTTTGTGTGCACAGCATGTAGACCTGCCTGCTGGGTGTGCTGCGCGCTGTCCTACAGACGGACATTCGAGGCGGGGGTCTCACAGGGGCGTGAACCTCTGCTGTCCCCACAGCTTCCTGGCTCGGCAAGGGGTTTGTGCACAGGGAGGCGGTGACTTTGCAGGGCTGTGTCACTGCTGCTGGCACAGAGGTACACAGCAGAGTCGCCTGGCTCCAAAGAGTCCATGTGAAGATTCAAATGAGCTTTGTTCGGAGATCTGGGGGAGAAACGACTTGGAACTGTCTCGTTTACAATGAGTTCCTTATTATTGTAGGTGAACATGGCCTGCAGCCCGTGCTGGGCGTCCTGCTTATACCAGTACATAGTATCATGGCTCAGCTTCTGTTCACATCTTAGGGTCTTCGCATTTCCCACCTGTGCGACGAGGTATTTTGGAGTCTGGAAAACTGCTGTGTCCAAGGGGCCTGGAAAGGAAAGGAGCAGGATTCAGACAAGTCCCAGGAGGCACCTGTTGCTGGAGGTGAGGGGACCAGGCTTAGAGACCCAGAGCGCATCGTGCCACCTGGACGCCTCACTCACCTGCTCCCAGGAGGCAGAGGGCCACGCAGCAGAGGAGCCCGGAGCCCATGGTGGAGGCGCCGACGGGCAGACTCTGGCCCAGGATCCTGGCCTTCGGGGAAGGACAACCAGGCCGCTGTGCTCCGCAGCCCAACAGGCACTGGGCGGTGACGTCACAGCCTGGAATGACTGTCCAGGCTCAGGCTGTCCTCTGACAGGTGTCTTCCTTCCTCATGTCATGCACCGGCCACTTCCAAATACACTTCAGCTCCTGCTCCGGGATGTGCAGGGACAGGCTGAGTGGGGCGGAGACGCGGTGCCCCAAGGGCGTGTCTCTGACATCTCCTTGTGCCAGCAGCGGCCCCCTCCCCGCCCCGTGCCTGCCACCTCCTCCCTTTGTCCCCGCCTCGGCCCCTCTCAGCGTCAGCCTGCTTTCCCTTCTCGGGTCTCCTGTGTGTCCTTCACGATAATGCAGGACGCCCCCACTCACCACAAGGCTCACTCGAATGTCCAGCGTGTGCTCAGGGTCCCTCGTTACCTCAGCTGTGGGCGGACTGACTGAGGTCTCCCCGAAAACCAGCTGCGGACCATTTAAACGGACATGAGCTGGGAGTGAACCCTGTTGCTGGGTCCTCTGGGGGACAAACTGCAGCCCCGCTCCCTGCCGTGGCCCCTCCGTCCAGGGCCAGAGCCACGTGGGGCCAGGAGGCTGCTCGGGAATCAGAAGTCACATGTCATAGGCGCAAAGAGGACACAGCGTGAAGAACAGCGTGAAGCTGGTGGATGACGTCACTGTCCTTGAAGTGTCTATGGGCCACCTTCCCTGTCGGTACAAAGTTTATGACTTAATTCCCAGCGCAGAGGGTCTCAGCCTCGGCCCCCGTGACGATGGCACCGGGTGATCTTCGTCGTGGGGCTGTCCTGTGCTCTGCAGGATGTTTAGCAGCGCCCCTGGCCTCTGCCCACCACGTGCCAGTAGCACTCTCTACCGCCAGCCGTGACAAGGACAGATGTCAGCAGACGTTGCCCCGTCACCCTCCTAGAGCCCCAGGGTCCCCTTTATTCCTTCCAAGAGTCCTGGCCTCTGCCCGCCTCAGGGGTGTGGGCAGGACCGCAGCGCCACCTAGCGGTCAGCAAGGCCCAGTTCTCAGTGCTCAGTGCCCTCCTGGGCCAGGCCCCAGGCATCAGGAGTAACCCCAGGGAGCCAGGCCTGCCCAGGGTCGTCACACGCGTGTACACACACACATACGGACACAATATGCACACACACGCACACACACAAACGAGCTCACACACACACGCAGACACACACAGTTCCTGTCACTGTCAACTCCCCGTGAAACCCCTAAAGACAGCCCTCACTGCTTCCTTATTTTTTTTAAGTGAACACAGAACAAGCACTAGATACGCAGGGAACAAATCAGAAAGGAACTGCGTCCTTCCTGACCGTGCGTGATTTGTGGGCAGCCACTGAAGGGTCAAAGCACGAATAAGACAATATTCTCACTCGCACAATGCTGAGATTCTCATAGGAGCAAAGAGAAATGCACAGAGAAATGACCCTAAACTAGATAGAAACATAACATAGACCCACATGCAGGTCGGGAGTGCAATCAGCATTGACACAGCTCACGATTGTCCTTTACGTGGGGTCCCATTTCCTCGTGTCTAAAACAGCGGGCTGACCTCCGGAATTGCCCCGTCTCTGCAGCTTTAAAATTGTATGACTCTAACCGAAGACCCCCCAGGTGATTCCCAGGCTAGTGGGTCTCGTGCATCAAGGTCCAAGTACCAGCCTCATTGTAGCACACGGCTCATATGTGAAGCTTCACAAGGAGAGAAAGGGAGGAAAGCAGGGGAACAAGGAAGAAAACAGTAAAAAAAGAAAAAAAAGAAAAAAGAAATCAAGAGAGAAAGAAAGAAATCTGACAAGAGGCTCCATGTGAGGTGATGCTGGACACGGGATGCAGTGACCGTTCTTAAGGAACAGTTTTCCACCATGTGGACCCACCGCAGTTGATTCCTTGCTGTCTTGTCAGTGCGTCTATGGCTCGGTTCCGTGTCTTGCTTTGTGACTAGTGCTGAGGACATTTTGCACTGATGTCCTTGATCAGCGTATTCAAGAGCTCTCCTGATTTCGTGGAATTGCTGGGTCATGCGACAGAGCAATAACCGACCGTAGGAGCTCATGCCAAACCGTGTCCAAATTGTTTGTGTCACTTACGCTCCCCGCCCTGAGGATTCACACCCTCGGCTTGTATTTCCAGCCTTTATATTCTGCTAATCAAATGGACACAAACTTACGTCCCACTGTCTTGCTTCACATTTTCCTGGTCACCAAGGAACTTAACTGTCTCCTCATCTGTTTACTGGTCTTAGATGTTTCTTCTGTTAAAATAGGTTGCCATCCTCTGCTTATTTTTTGTTGGATTATACGAGATTCGCGGTCAATGGAATTGCTTGGTGTTTCCTGAGAAAGATTGTTCAGAAGGGCTTACGTTCACTGCTTCACTATGATCTTCTGGCTTCTGACAGAACTTTCTCGTTTGTGGAGAAGTCGTGTTGTCTGAAGTCTTTCTCACGTGCTCCCTCTGCCTTCTCTTCCCTTCGGCACCTGGCTCGAGAGCCGGCGGAGCCAACGTCCTCTCTACGAAGGTCCCTGTTCTAGATACACAGGGTGCACAGTCTCCTCTGTACCTAGTCTGACCCTATTTGTGCATCCGTCGAAACACTGTATGCAGCACATCGTCGGATTCTTCCATGAGGGACGTCTCTGCCGGGCTTCCTCATGACTCTGTTTATCTCGAGGACCGAGGATGGTGACAAGATGGTGCTGAATGGGCCTGGAGAGCCCAGTGTCAAGGGTCATTATAGAAAAGACACAGTGTTTTCTAGAAGTGCTTTGAGATCTACCTGGAGGATCATGTGTAGATTTCTCTAAAGCATATGATTAACATACCACAGAGTCAGGAAAAAGCCAGGTGTTCTAATTTTCATCCCTGGACGTTTTCCATGTCACGTGGCCACGTTATCGGCTCAGCTCATTCATATTTTGCTATTGTCAAACGCCACAGCTTCCCCACACTTCACACACAGACACCCTCGTCTCTCTCTCCTCCCCACCCCACCACACACACAGATGTCTCAGTCAGGGGAGCTGAGGTTTCCCTCCCCCCATGCCTCCCCCCTCAGGGCTCCCTGGGTGCGGGGTGGGTGGGGAGGAGGGGGCTGGTGCAGAGGTTCTTGACTGGGGCTCTGATCTCAGTCCAGCGCTGTGTCATCTGCACCACAGAGGTAGAGGCCGCTGTCTGCAGGCTGAGCACTCGCCACCGTCAGATTGGAGAATGTT
>NW_011889580.1:1453-2466 GCF_000151845.1 Pteropus vampyrus | reverse complement strand
GTTATTCAAAGACGGCGCCCAGATCGGCCTCACTCCCCAGAATTCTCACGCCTGTGAGCCCCTCCCCTGGCGTCTGGGCTGCCAGAATGTGGTAGAAGTGACGATGTACGATTTTCCAAGCTGGGTGCCAAGGGGTCTCATGGATCCCACCTGGGCCTCTCGAATGCCTGCTCTCAGGAAACACTTAGGAATATTTCAACTTTTTCTAGTTACACCCAAGATAACCAAAAACAAAGTGAGCCTGTCTGTCTCTGCCTGTCTTCCCTTTAAGCTTTGTCGTCTCATTGGACAGATTTCCTCGCCCATCTGTCACCTCTGGAGTCCGGCTTACACCCAGAAGAAAAGAGCTCTAGGTGCCAAAAAGCTCAGGACATGGTGGACCCAGAGGTGTCAGTGAGCACGGTCTGGACAGGACCGTGAATGTAAAGCATCTTAGATCCAGAGAACTCCCGACATTCTTTGTTGTCTGTTTTGTTTTAAATCAGAGAACGTCAGCTCCGCAGAGCACATTCGCGTGTTCTCCATCCGTGCAGAGGCCAGTGTCTCTCTCCCATCCCAGTGTCTCAGCACGTTGGTCTTCGTGTGAGTTAAGCTGCTACAGAAGACACAAGAGAAGAGAGCCCGAGCTCACCCAGCATTCGGGAGGGGATCCCGATGCAACGAGGGAGCCAGGGCTTGCAGCTCGTGGTCGGGACTGACGTCACTTTCCAGAAATGGCTCGTCCCAGGGGACACAAGGAGAACAGACTGCGGCTCTTAAACACTTTCAAGAATATTGGAAAATCCATTCAATCCCGCGCTTTTAGTTGTATGTAGTGGGAGGGTTCGCCTGAATACTATAGACTGTGATTTATTTCTAGAAATAGAATTACGTGATCACCTCAAAACTTATAAACAAATGGGGTTCCAAGAGTTAATCACACCCTCCTTCTAATTTCAGATAAGTGTCGGGACCAGACAGGGAAGAACTATGCAGAGAACATAAAGTTCACTTGCAAAACAATACTGACCACA
>NW_011889580.1:0-448 GCF_000151845.1 Pteropus vampyrus | reverse complement strand
ACACCCTCCTTCTAATTTCAGATAAGTGTCGGGACCAGACAGGGAAGAACTATGCAGAGAACATAAAGTTCACTTGCAAAACAATACTGACCACATGTCTGCTGGCAAGTTGTGCAAATATTTCCCTCCGTGGAGCCGGACTCTCTCTGGTAAGTGCCAGAGTGTCTTGTGGCTACTTCTATGCAGATATCCACGGAAGACCCACCAGAATGAGAGGCTCCCTCTTTCTTCCAGATTTTCTCCTATTGCCGTATTCTGGGTGGGGGTTGATCGCTTTATTCCTGATATGATCTCAACAGCCTCCCCACATCGTCCCCTACGCCTGTATCACGGTCAGTGCGTGTCCCCCTGGTGCCACCCTACTCATCCACTGAGCTTCGTCCCACGTGCCGCTTCCTCTCTGAAGCCCTTCCCGATGTCACCAGACAGAACTGGCCGTGTTACTCCC
>NW_011889579.1:53633-54050 GCF_000151845.1 Pteropus vampyrus | reverse complement strand
TCTAAACAAAATATTAGCAAAACAAATTATCAGATTATATAAAAGAATAATATATCAAAACCAACTTGGGTTTTATGTAATGTTAATTGAACATTTTAAAACAAAGTAATAATCCACATGAATAAATATAATTTAATCATCTAACCAATTAAACAAAAGCTCTTGAGGTATAATGAGAATTCATTCCTAATAAAGAAAAAATCCTTAGCTAATCAAAATAAGAGGAAAACGTTATTCTGATAAAGCACAAATGTCACAAACATCATCACATCATCAAAATCAGAGGAAAATAATACCACAAAAATATAGGCAATAAGTTGGTTTTTTTCTAAAAGAAATTGGTGAGAATATAAAGAAATGAATCTTTCTTATACTTTCATGAATGTGTAAAATGGTACGGCCAACAATTGAAATGGT
>NW_011889579.1:52774-53583 GCF_000151845.1 Pteropus vampyrus | reverse complement strand
TGTACCTTGCTAGATATCATAGCCATTTTTCAAAGGCATTGCTATAGAAAAATATCAAAGCAATGGTGAAGTCTGTGGTGGGGCAGATGTTTCATTCAGTCTTTGACTAGAGCAGTGTAACACTTTACATATGATCTTTACTTCCTGCCTGGGAACAAAAATACCTGACAACCCCAAGAGCTCTGCACTCAGGCACTCAGAGAAGAGCTGGTCTCTGGGCTAAATTGAAACAAGACAAATTTCAATCAGAAGACTTTCTATCATGCTCTGTCATGGCCTGCTGTGGGCACTCATGGTCTCCTTTAGCTTCAGTAAGTGTGGCCTTACACATGGGGCCTCAGCTTCCTCTTAGAGCTTAAGGATGGGACTAGGCAAGTTATAATAACTAGGAGGGGTTTTACGAGGGAAGAGGGGAGGGGAAATGAAACACTGTGTGATTCTTTTCTTTGTTCCTGTGTCCTAAATTACTCCATTCCTCATGACTTGTCTGATACATTTCAGAGGATAAAACCTGTTTTCTTTTTTAATAGGATTCAGCATGACTGAGAGAGTAACCCAAGCACAGACTACAGTGACAGGGCGAGAAGGAGAAGCTGTGACAATGGACTGCACCTATGAAACCACATCGACTTTTTATTATTTATACTGGTACAAACAGCCTCCCAGTGGAGAGATGGTCTTCCTTATTTATCAGCACTCTTCTAGTCCAAATGAAAAGCAAGATCGGTACTCTGTGAACTTCCAAAAGGCAAAAAAAGTTATCAGCCTCACCATCTCTTCCTTGCAGCTGGCAGACTCAGCAAAGTACT
>NW_011889579.1:51816-52724 GCF_000151845.1 Pteropus vampyrus | reverse complement strand
ACATTAAACTAGGTGAAAAAAGCCATTTCCAAGAGGCCATATATTGTATAATTCCATTTACAAAGAATGTCTAGAATAAAGAAATCAAAAAGACTGCTGTGGTCTGAATGTTTGTGTCTTCCAGATGATGGTATTAAGAGGTGAGGTCTTTAGGGTTCATTCTCTTATAAGGAGGGTCAGAGAGATCCCTTCCTCAGCCGCCATGTGAGCACATAGCAAGAACACGCCATCTATGAACTAGGAAGTGAGCCTTCACTAGACACCAAATTCCCAGTGTCTAGATCTTGGACTTCCCAGCCTCCAGAACTATGAGAAATCAATTTCTGTTGTCGATAAGCTACAGAGTCTGTGGAAATTTGCTTTAACAGCCCAAATAGACTAAGAGAAAAAGCGGATCAATGGTTACTTAGAAGGAGTTTCATGGGGGAAGATGTTGAGTAACTGCTGATGGGGACGGGTTTCATTTTGGGGAATATGTACCATTGTAACATTTATTGTGCTGATATTGTGTAACTCTGAGAATGTACTAAAAACAGTTGAAAGGTATGCTTGAAAAGAGTGAATGTATGATAATTGATTTATGTCCCAACAAGGCCAATATGTAAAAACAAACAAAACCAAATGAATCCGCAATGTTTACGATTTCTGGACTCAGTCTGGATTCTCCAAACACTTTCATATTACACTAAAAAACATGAGATCGAAAGTTGTAATGTTGTTCTGATTTTTGTGTTACATAACTGGACCACATAGAGACTTAGATTGCATATTTCTTAGGCGATTCCAGTATTTCTGTCATTTATGTATTTATACCTGCCTTGAATTACTATTATTACTTTAAAATTTGCACAGAGTGGATGCACTTTGAATATTTATTAAATTAATTATGACTGTATGACCACCATGCC
>NW_011889579.1:50454-51680 GCF_000151845.1 Pteropus vampyrus | reverse complement strand
AAAGAATGTCTAGAATAAAGAAATCAAAAAGACTACTGTGGTCTGAATGTTTGTGTCTTCCAGGTGATGGTATTAAGAGGTGAGGTCTTTAGGATTCATTCTCTTATAAGGAGGATCAGAGAGATCCCTTCCTCAGCCGCCATGTGAGCACATAGCAAGAACACGCCATCTATGAACTGGGAAGTGAGCCTTCACTAGACACCAAATTCCCAGTGTCTAGATCTTGGACTTCCAGCCTCCAGAACTATGAGAAATCAATTTCTGTTGTTGATAAGGTACACAGTCTATGGAAATTTGCTATAACAGCCCAAATGGACTAAGAGAAAAAGCGGATCAATTGTCGGAAGCCAGCCGACCTAGTCAAACCGGGTACCTGAATGGGGGAGCGGGGACTGAGAAAAAAGAGAAGACAGACAGGGTGCAGGAGGGAGAACAGATCTCACAACTGTCTCTCCGAGTTTATTTCTTATCCTTCTTTTTATACATAATCTATTCCTTTTGGTATCCCAAGATAACATAATTAAAATAACATCCTGAAGATCAAGGTACAATCGACACTTCCTTTGACACTCCCTTTGACACTCCCTTTATCTATACTTAATCTTCTTCTTCCTGGAATTCCACAGAACCAGCCTTTTCCTTTTTATGCAAGCAGGCCTCCCGAGATAAACCATGCACTCTTTTGAATTTGGGGAGCTTTAGCTCCCTACAATCAATGGTTACTTAGAAGGAGTTTCATGGGGGAAAATGTTGAGTAACTGCTGATGGGGACGGGTTTCATTTTGGGGAATATGTACCATTGTAAAATTGATTGTGCTGATATTGTGTAACTCTGTGAATGTACTAAAAACCATTGAAAGGTATGCTTGAAAAGAGTGAATTGTATGATAAATGACTTATATCCCAACAAGGCCAATATATAAAAACAAACAAAACGAAATGGATCCACAATGTTTACGATTTCTGGACTCAGTCTGGATTCTCCAAACACTTTCATATTACACTAAATGACATGAGATCAAAAATTGTAATGTTGTTCTGACTTTTATGTTACATAACTGGACAACATAGAGACTTATTTTTCATATTTCTTAGGCGATTCCAGTATTTCTGTCATTTATGTATTTATATCTGCCTTGAATTACTATTATTACTTTAAAATTTGCACAGAGTGGATGCACTTTGAATATTTATTAAATTAATTATGACTGTATGACCACCATGCC
>NW_011889579.1:46694-50404 GCF_000151845.1 Pteropus vampyrus | reverse complement strand
AAAAAAGTTATCAGCCTCACCATCTCTTCCTTGCAGCTGGCAGACTCAGCAAAGTACTTCTGCGCTCTTCACAACCACAGTAATAAAAATGATAGTAGAGGATTAACAAAAACCTTCAGCTCCATAAAGGCAGCCACCTGCTCAGAGGCTTCAGGAAAACCCATGAACCACAGACAGGAAGGAGGCAGGCACTGTGTGTGTTAGCATAGTTGAGACTTTGTAATATTAACTTCCTTTCAATAAAAATGCCCCAATTTGAGCTCAATATATAAAACAGCATTGTCCCCTGAGATTTCCAGGTACTATGTTTGTATCTTGAGTTAAAATAAATCACCACGTGCCTTTGAAAATGTTCCTAAATAGTTAGGAAAATCAGGAGTAGTTTTCTAATTTTCATCTTGAATTGTTGGATTTTCAGATCTGAATGGTTTGAAACCATTGTTTATCTCATCCAATATTATGCCAATTTTAACAGTTCTTAAAAATATAAGTATGCATTTCACTTTTTGATATATTTACATATGTATGATTATATAAAATCTAATTTTATAAACACATAAGTTTATTTCTATTTTTTTTACAGTCCAATATAAGATTTATTTTCACATCCAAAATAAATTTTGACTCTGTTTATTGGGCAATTGTAGGAATGACACTGACAAATGCCCACAGTCCATAACGGCTGAAAGGTTTGACAACTTTAAGTGCCTAAGGTCCCAGTACAGCTAACTAATGCATAAAGCCTCCCGTTTCAGCTAGAGAAGGAGAGTCTCAATCCTACCCTAGACCTGTTTGTTGTTGAAGGAGAAAGGTCTGGGTGCAGTGATGTAGCTGAATGAGTTAGATGACCATCAGTCTAGCCAGCACTGATGTCAGCAAGAGGGTCCAAGTCTTCTGGGTCATCCTACTGTCATGAGCAATGTGGTCATGGCCAGACTGGCTCACAACATGTTTTCAATACGTAAATATAGGACTCTTACTGGTATCAAATAGATAAGGAGACAAGTCATTTATTTGAAAGTTCTATATGGTTAAAAGCAGCTTGGACTGAAATAAACTATTATCATTAGAGATTCAACACAATTCTTTGATCTAAACAAAACCTGAGTAAAGAATTTTTTTTAATACATGATAAGTTCACTCAATGGACATAAATTTAAAACTTCTAAACAAAATATTAGCAAAACAAATTGTCAGATTACATAAAAGAATAATATATCGAAACCAACTTGGTTTTTATGTAATGTTAATTGAACATTTTAAAACAAAGTAATAATCCACATGAATAAATATAATTTAATCATCTAACCAATTAAACAAAAGCCCTTGAGGTATAATGAGAATTCATTCCTAATAAAGAAAAAATCCTTAGCTAATCAAAATGAGAGGAAAACGTTATTCTGATAAAGCACAAATGTCACAAACATCATCACATCATCAAAATCAGAGGAAAATAATACCACAAAAATTTAGCCAATAAGTTGGTTTCTTCTAAAAGAAATTGGTGAGAATATAAAGAAATGAATCTTTCTTATACTTTCATGAATGTGTAAAATGGTACGGCCAACAATTGAAATGGTCTGAAAGTTCTTCAAACCAGGAAACGGTTATCACATCATCCAGCAATTCCACTCCTATGTATATACCCAGGAGGAATGAAAACATATGTGCATGCAGAAACTTGTCTATGAGTGTTCATAGCCAAAAAGTGGAAACAACCCAAATGTTCATGATGAATTTAAAATGGTATATACATACAATGGAATGTTATGAGCATTAAAAGGTAATGCAGTGATATACATGCTACAACATGGATGAACCCTAGAAACATTAAACTAGGTGAAAAAAGCCATTTCCAAGAAGCCACATATTGTATAATTCCATTTAGAAAAAATGTCTAGAATAAAGAAATCAAAAAGACTACTGTGGTCTGAATGTTTGTGTCTCCCAGGTGATGGTATTAAGAGGTGAGGTCTTTAGGATTCATTCTCTTATAAGGAGGGTCAGAGAGATCCCTTCCTCAGCCGCCATGTGAGCACATAGCAAGAACATGCCATCTATGAACTAGGAAGTGAGCCTTCACTAGACACCAAATTCCCAGTGTCTAGATCTTGAACTTCCCAGCCTCCAGAACTATGAGAAATCAATTTCTGTTGTTGATAAGCTACAGAGTCTGTGGAAATTTGCTATAACAGCCCAAATGGACTAAGAGAAAAAGCGGATCAATGGTTACTTAGAAGGAGTTTCATGGGGGAAAATGTTGAGTAACTGCTGATGGGGACGGGTTTCATTTTGGGGAATATGTACCATTGTAAAATTGATTGTGCTGATATTGTGTAACTCTGTGAATGTGCTAAAAACCATTGAAAGGTATGCTTGAAAAGAGTGAATTGTATGATAAATGACTTATATCCCAACAAGGCCAATATATAAAAACAAACAAAACGAAATGGATCCACAATGTTTACGATTTCTGGACTCAGTCTGGATTCTCCAAACACTTTCATATTACACTAAATGACATGAGATCAAAAATTGTAATGTTGTTCTGACTTTTGTGTTACATAACTGGACGACATAGAGACTTATTTTTCATATTTCTTAGGCGATTCCAGTATTTCTGTCATTTATGTATTTATACCTGCCTTGAATTACTATTATTACTTTAAAATTTGCACAGAGTGGATGCACTTTGAATATTTATTAAATTAATTATGACTGTATGACCACCATGCCATATATTGACTGCCATATTCACATAATAAGGCTTTCCTTGTCCTAGATTTGTGAGGATTTTTTTTTTTTGATGGATGGGGAGTGAGAGCTAGTGTGCTGTTTATTTGAGTTTCGTTCATAGGTCTAAGTTTGTGTTTACCTTTACTGCGGAATATTTTTGTTTCATATATTGTTCAGATAATGAGAAGATTTTATTTGGCATAATACTGAGAGTGATTTCATAAAATATCTTTCAGAATGTTGATTAACACATTGACCCAACTATTACTATTAAGTGCTTAGTCTCTGCCAAACCCTACGCTAAACAGTGAATAATATCAGCTTAGGGAACTGCCTGCAAACATGAGAAAAACAAGATAGCAATGAAAATGAAAAGAATTTGATTCAAGGAAATTTTATAACTATTTCTTGAGATAACCAACACAAAAAGAGTTCCAAAATCCCCAAGTGAAAAAAATTGAGCGGTAGGAAGCTCTTCACTGAGCTTTGTGACCGAAGGGAGGTAGCAGATGTGACATATCTATCCTTAGGCCTGAAACACAAACTTTGAAAGATTGCTGACTGATACATCCTGGTTCTCAGTAGAAGAGTTTATAGGTACAGTCACAAGAGGGGGCTGTGACACCAACAAAGCAAAACTCCTTCCAGGGTGAGGGACAGGTTATCATTGAGTTGTGAAAGAACTTACTTTCATCCCCTTTGTCACCTTGTACTTCATAATCTCACACTGAGTGTGGGCACAGCTTCAAGGACATGAGTAAGCTCCTGCCCAAATGCAAACCAAAGGCAGACTCTTCGTGGGAATAGAAGACAGAAGAAAGAAGTGATTAAGAGTTTAACTTTAAATGCCAAATATTGTTGCTATAGTGAATTTTAAGCTTAGTTCTTATAGAAATGAATAATTTTAATGTTATACTATCCTAGTTTGTTAATAACATCCACTTTTCAGAATAACCAGGGAAATTCTTTATGGT
>NW_011889579.1:42545-43762 GCF_000151845.1 Pteropus vampyrus | reverse complement strand
GACAGCTTGGAGTCCATCCTGACAAACACATTTCTTCTCACTTACCAAGGTGCTCATATAAACATCTACCCAATTTTCTTACATGAATTGGATCAATATGTGTGAAATTTTTGAAACTTGTTTTTATTTTTTTATTTAAAATAAATCTTGTGCTCAAATACACATACGGGTAAACTTTATAGTATTCTTGAGTAATAAGTTAATTAATTTTCTTACTTATTGATAATATTTAAACTTTTACCCCTCCTAGTTATCATAACCTGAAACTTAAGTCGACTTATATGTATGTATTTATATATGTTGCTTTATACATGTATACAGAATACATTTATATAAATATATTTTATTCATAACATGAAATGACTTGGTCAAACGAAATGCCCATTTTATATTTTTATACATATTGAAAATCTGCTTTTTAAAAGGCTCTGAAAATCTCCACTGCCAACAACGGAATATAAAAACATACATCCCAAAGTCCTGATTAACACTATTAGCAATGTTTTGTATTTAGATAACTCGAAAATATTTTCTTCTGATATTCATTTGCAATTTCCTGATTACTAGGACACTTGAACAACTTGCTCCTGTGTTGTCACTTTAATAGATTCTCTTTTTCTTGTTCATTTATACAATTTTTTAATAATATGAATATCACTTTTTTATATATAGTAGATATTTTTTCAATTATGTTGTATCTTTTAAATTTATTAACCTGCTTTCAGAAATATTTTTATTTCACACTGTAAAATCTAAGCCTTTAAAGGAAGACTTTCTCCATTTCCAAGTTAATAAATCTAAATTTCCTACATTTTCTTCTAAACAGTTCTGAAGGACAAACTTGGGAATTCTGCCAGGGTTTAGATATGTGATATGTGACAGGACTGTCATACAAATTGATAGTCTCCCACATTCTACATTTTCCCTTTACACTTTAGAAATTTTAGATTCAAAGTATAACAGACTCATTGATTTAAAAAAAAAAAAAACCTTACTGCTTCTTACACATTCAGTTGTGTCACCCCCACCTCCACGTGCCACCCCCCACCCACAAATTAATATCTTGCAGGTGTTGCAGTCCTAACTCCCAGTACTTCAGATTTCGACCTCATTTGAAAATAAGGTTTGTGAAAGAGAATCAAGTTAAAATCAAATCGTTATGGTGGACCTAATCCAATATGAGTCATATCCTTATACAGGGGGATATTTGGAGACAG
>NW_011889579.1:41983-42495 GCF_000151845.1 Pteropus vampyrus | reverse complement strand
TGGAAATTTGCTATAACAGCCCAAATGGACTAAGAGAAAAAGCGGATCAATGGTTACTTAGAAGGAGTTTCACGGGGGAAAATGTTGAGTAACTGCTGATGGGGACGGGTTTCATTTTGGGGAATATGTACCATTGTAAAATTGATTGTGCTGATATTGTATAACTCTGAGAATGTACTAAAAACCGTTGAAAGGTATGCTTGAAAAGAGTGAATTGTAAGATAAATGATTTATATCCCAACAAGGCCGATATGTAAAAACAAACAAAACCAAATGGATCCACAATGTTTACGATTTCTGGACTCAGTCTGGATTCTCCAAACACTTTCATATTAC
Source organism: Pteropus vampyrus (assembly GCF_000151845.1). NCBI lineage: Eukaryota > Metazoa > Chordata > Mammalia > Chiroptera > Pteropodidae > Pteropus > Pteropus vampyrus. The sequence continues at coordinate 42,159 of NW_011889579.1, read as the reverse complement.
ACTAAAAAACATGAGATCAAATGTTGTAATGTTGTTCTGACTTTTGTGTTGCATAACTGGACGACATAGAGACTTAGATTTCATATTTCTTAGGCGATTCCAGTATTTCTGTCATTTATGTATTTATACCTGCCTTGAATTACTATTATTACTTTAAAATTTGCACAGAGTGGATG
>NW_011889579.1:40582-41933 GCF_000151845.1 Pteropus vampyrus | reverse complement strand
TTAAATCGACTTATATGTATGTATTTATATATGTTGATTTATACATGTATACAGTATATATTTTTATATATATATTTTATTCATAACATGAAATGGCTTGGTCAAATGAAATGCCCATTTTATATTTTTATACATATTGAAAATCTGCTTTTTAAAAGGCTCCAAAAATCTCCACTGCCAACAACAGAATATAAAAAACATACATCCCAAAGTCCTGATTAACACTATTAGCAATGTTTTGTATTTAGATTACTCGAAAATGTTTTCTTCTGATATTCATTTGCAATTTCCTGATTACTAGGACACTTGAACAACTTGTTCCTGTGTTGTCACTTTAATAGATTCTCTTTCTCTTGTTCATTTATACAATTTTTTTAATAATATGAATATTACTTTGTTTTATATACAGTACATATTTTTTCAATTATGTTGTATCTTTTAAATTTATTAAACTGCTTTCAGAAATATTTTTATTTCACACTGTAAAATCTAAGCCTTTAAAGGAAGACTTTCTCCATTTCCAAGTTAAGAAATCTAGATTCCTACATTTTCTTCTAAACAATTCTGAAGGACACACTTGGGAATTCTGCCAGGGTTTAGATATGTGATACGTGACAGGACTGTCATAAAAATTGATAGTCTCCCACATTCTACATTTTCCCTTTAGACTTTAGAAATTTAAAACTTGGGAATTCTGCCAGGGTTTAGATATGTGATATGTGACAGGACTGTCATAAAAATTGATAGTCTCCCACATTCTACATTTTCCCTTTAGACTTTAGAAATTTAAGATTCAAAGTGTAACAGACTCATTGATTTAAAAAAAAAAAAACACCTTACTGCTTCTTACACATTCAATAGTGTCATCCCCACCTCCACGTGCCACCCCCCACCCACACACAAATTCATATCTTGCAGATGTTGCAGTCCTAACTCCCAGTACTTCAGATTTTGACCTCATTTTAAAATAGGGTTTGTGAAAGAGAATCAAGTTAAAATCAAATCGTTATGGTGGACCTAATCCAATATGAGTCATATCCTTATACAGGGGGATATTTGGAGACAGGCTGACATATACAGGAAAAACAGCATGTGAACACGAAGGCAGAGACAGAGTGATGCATCTACAAGCCTCAGAGAGAGGCCTGGAGCAGATCCTTCCTTCATCGCCCTCAAAAAGTGATAAACTTTCTGACACCTCGATTAGTGACTTCTCACCTCCAGGACTATGAAATTTCTGTTTTTTTAAGCTACCCATTTTGTGGACTTGATCCAGAACCATAGCAACTTGAGCCCTTTTCCAATTCTATCCAAACAGGTGTGATTTCACATAGGACCCTCTTACTGCTTC
>NW_011889579.1:39174-40532 GCF_000151845.1 Pteropus vampyrus | reverse complement strand
CAAAGTTTCAGCATCAGGTTCTTGGGTTAAAGGACATTTCATACCAGCTCAGTGGTGAGTTTTGCCATGTACCACAAATGAGAGATGGTTGACCGCCTGTGGAAGATTTTACTTATTCAGGCTCACTCAGACATAGACTATTTGAGTTTGAAACTTGAAACTAATGTCAATGTCAAATCTCTGAATTAGGGCTGGACACTGGGAAAACTTTCTTACCCTCTTTATAAATTGATATTTCATCCTAGGGTTGGGAGTAGAGCCAACCAAGAGATTGCTCTGTCTTTAGCTGATGCTTGCCTGGGGAACACCCACTGAGAGCTTCCTGGTTGAGGTTGTGCTAGTGGCTGCTGTGTGGTTGCTGAAACCTCCTCAAATGGAGGATTAGACACAGATCCTGGGCTCTAAGGACTGGAACCCCAGGCTGCACTTGAACTATGAGATCAGTGGCAGGAATTACTATTCTGCTAACTTTGGGTAAGTGATCTGGGTCTAAAACAAAGGGCAGGTATCTGCTACTTCTACTTCTTCCACTGCACTTTAACAAACACTGGGGGGAAATAACATTATGTCTTTCTATGTGTCTCTGTGACTGTGTGCTTCTCTAGAGTATCTGAGCATCATTGTGAGCTCATCATATCCACTCATCACAGAAGATCCCCTGAACCTCACAGCTCTCAATTTGTAAGGATTTGCAGATTCATTGACCCCAAGTGTCCTAGAATTACAGCAATTTACCTTTGGCATTGTATCTCTGGAATATTTAGGAATAAAAAGCAGTAATGGTTCTGTTATCCTGTGAAACACACCTGAAAATGCTTAAGGACAGATACAACCAGAGAGGAGAGTTTCAGGATTATTTGTAAACCTGACCTTAGATGCACTAAGGTTTGACATTCCAGAGTTAATCTACTGTTTTTCAACCCCTCAGGTATCATGGGTGATGCTAAGTCCACACAGCCAGAAGCAGTGGAGAGTACTGAAGAAGAACCTGTGCACCTGCCCTGTAACCACTCCACAATCAGTGGAGCTGCGTACATACACTGGTATCGACAGATTCCTGGCCAGGGTCCAGAGTATGTGATTCACGGTCTGAAAGGCAACATGAGCCATGGAATGACGTCTCTGATCATCGCCACAGACAAGAAGTCCAGTACCTTGATCCTAGCCCAGGTCACCCTGAGAGACTCTGCTGTCTACTACTGCATCTTGAGAGACACACAGTGGGAGGGAGGGAGCTACACGTGTACAATATCTCCTTGAAAGGGAAGAGAACAGAAGCAGCATCTAGAGTGGCCACTGCACGAGGATGAGCAGAAGCATGGTAGAAGAGTAGAAAAGTAAAGGAAGAGAAAAACAAA
>NW_011889579.1:34328-36984 GCF_000151845.1 Pteropus vampyrus | reverse complement strand
AAAAACATACATCCCAAAGTCCTGATTAACACTATTAGCAATGTTTTGTATTTAGATTACTCGAAAATATTTTCTTCTGATATTCATTTGCAATTTCCCGATTACTAGGACACTTGAACAACTTGCTCCTCCTGTGTTGTCACTTTAATAGATTCTCTTTTTCTTGTTCATTTATACAATTTTTTAATAATATGAATATTACTTTGTTTTATATATAGTACATATTTTTTCAATTATGTTGTATCTTTTAAATTTATTAACAGCTTTCAGAAATATTTTTATTTCACACTGTAAAATCTAAGCCTTTAAAGGAAGACTTTCTCTATTTCCAAGTTAATAAATCTAAATTCCTACATTTTCTTCTAAACAGTTCTGAAGGACAAACTTGGGAATTCTGCCAGGGTTTAGATATGTGATATGTGACAGGACAGTCATAAAAATTGATAGTCTCCCACATTCTACATTTTCCCTTTAGACTTTAGAAATTTAAGATTCAAAGTGTAACAGACTCATTGATTTTAAAAAAACCTTACTGCTTCTTACACATTCAATAGTGTCACCCCCACCTCCACTTGCCACCCCCCCACACACACTAATTCATATCTTGCAGGTGTTGCAGTCCTAACTCCCAGTACTTCAGATTTTGACCTTATTTGAAAATATGGTTTGTGATAGAGAATCAAGTTAAAATCAAATCGTTATGGTGGACCTAATCCAATATGAGTTGTATCCTTATAAAGGGGGATATTTGGAGACAGGGTGACACATACAGGAAAAAGACCATGTGAACACAAAGGCAGAGACAGAATGATGCATCTACAAGCCTCAGAGAGAGGCCTGGAGCAGATCCTTCCTTCACTGCCCTCAAAAAGAGATAAACTTTCTGACACCTTGATTAGTGACGTCTCACCTCCAGGACTATGAAATTTCTGTTTTTTTTAAGCTACCCGTTTTGTGGACTTGATCCAGAACCATAGATACTTGAGCCCTTTTCCAATTCTATCCAAACAGGTGTGATTTCACATAGGACCCTCTTACTGCTTCCCTGTCCCATATACATGGGTTCCATACATGGGGTCCTCAGTGTCTGTGATAGTCTTCATTCTAAGCGACACACTGATTTTGTTCCCATGAATCCATTGCATAAACTAGAGGCTAATTAGAAAAATATTCCACTCAGAAAATAAAATAAGGTTATATCCATATGAACTCAGAGTGAGGAAAACCATTGCTGGAAGATCAGCCTCACAAGACATACTAAAAGAATTTTTTTTTAGGATAAAAGGAAATGATATCGAATGGTAATTTGAGTGCTCATAAAAAAAATATAGAGTACAGGTAAAAGCAATTATTTAGGTAAATGTAAAAAGAAGTATAAATATTTCTATTCTCCTAACTGATTTAAAAGAAGATTGCATAGAACAATAAGTTTTAATTTTTATTGTCAGGATTTGAGTATTAAGTATTATATGTAATTAAAAAAAAGAGCACAAGATGAGGTAGGAATGAAGTTAGTTTGAAGAAAGGAAATGACGCCAGACAGTAAATCGAATACACAGGACCACAGGAAATGGTGAACATTTAGAATTATATAAAACACTCCGAGTTCCCTTCCTTTCTCTGCTTAATTTTAAAAAATGACATAAGATTTTCTACAACAAAAAAGATAACACGCTGTTATCAGATTTACCATATGTAGACATAATCTATATGACTGTAATAGCTTAAAGGAAGAGAGAAGAAATAGAGCTACATTAGGACAAAGATTCTGTATTTTATTGATATTAAGTTTGCATTTTTGAGAAAAAGATGGTGATAAATTAGGATGTATAGTGTAAGGACTTTCAGTGTTAGGTCAACATGTAAGGTGCTTAGTGTCATCACTCTGTTTTAGCAACAAGTAAAAAGCTGAATGGACTAAAAAATCACCAACTCTTCTTGGATCCACAGGGATGAGATGGGAGGACACAGGGCAAACCAATGTGCTCAAGATGGGAAAGAAAGGCAAATACAAGGAGTCACTGTTTTCTGGAGCAGAGATTCAAGAGCAGAAACCACCACACAAACCAGGGTCTGGTAGGAAAAACCAAACTATAATTGATGGATTGCTGGAGGCTCAGTATGGACAAGTCAGAAACAGGACCCCATAATTTTTTAAAATAGACCTCCAGGACTTCTACCCATTTCTCAAAGAATAATCCAAGAGAAAATCTCCTCCTGCTTATGGCAAGGGGAGAGGAAAAGGAACCATTTTAAAATAGGTAAGAGCACTCTGTTCTTCATAATAAGGTCTGCCCGTAGGGGAAACAAGTAAACCAGAGCTGAACCTGCTGTAGTATTACCAGGGCCTAACTGACCTAGAAAAGGGAAATGCCCAACTCCAGCCCAGTCTAGCCATCCTCTCTTTCCTCAGAAGGGGAAAAGAATTAAGCTCAGTTGTGAAGTTCAAAGTCTAGAGGCACAGGCTTACTAAAACAAGACCTGATCACAGGAATACAGAATGCTCCTCTCCCCCTACACTGCACCAATTTATTGATAAAGGTCTATTGCCAATAGTTTTTTTTTACCCAGTATATCATGTCTGGCTATCAAGAAAAAATTACAAGTCATACCGAAAGGTAAAAAGCAAATTTGAAGAGAGAGAACAGGCATCAGA
>NW_011889579.1:24309-26272 GCF_000151845.1 Pteropus vampyrus | reverse complement strand
CACCTCCAGGACTATGAAATTTCTGTTTTTTTAAGCTACCCATTTTGTGGACTTGATCCAGAACCATAGCAACTTGAGCCCTTTTCCAATTCTATCCAAACAGGTGTGATTTCACATAGGACCCTCTTACTGCTTCTCTGTCCCATATACATGGGGTCCATTCACACCTCATTGTCTGTGATAGTCTTCATTCTAAGCGACACACTGATTTTGTTCCCAGGAATCCATTGCATAAACTAGAAGCTAATTAGAAAAATATTCCAGTCAGAAAGTAAAATAAGGTTATATCCATATGAACTCAGAGTGAGGAAAACCATTGCTGGAAGATCAACCTCACAAGACATACTAAAAGAATTTTTTTTTAGGATAAAAGGAAATGATATCGAATGGTAATTTGAGTGCTCATAAAAAAAACATAGAGTACAGGTAAGGCAATTATTTAGGTAAATGTAAAAAGAAGTATAAATATTTCTATTCTCCTAACTGATTTAAAAGAAGATTGCATAGAACAATAAGTTTTAATTTTTATTGTCAGGATTTGAGTATTAAGTATTATATATAATTTAAAAAAGAGCACAAGATGAGGTAGGAATGAAGTTAGTTTGAAGAAAGAAAATGACACCAGACAGTAAATCGAATACACAGAAGGACCACAGGAAATGGTGAACATTTAGAATTATATAAAACACTCCGAGTTCCCCTCCTTTCTCTGCTTAATTTTAAAAAATGACATAAGATTTTCTACAACAAAAATGATAACACACTGTTATCAGATTTACCATATGTAGACATAATCTATATGATTGTAATAGCTTAAAGAAAGAGAGAAGAAATAGAGCTACATTAGGACAAAGATTCTGTATTTTATTGATATTAAGTTTGCATTTTTGAGAAAAAGATTGTGATAAATTAAGATGTATAGTGTAAGGACTTTCAGTGTTAGGTCAACATGTAAGGAGCTTAAGAGTCATCACTCTGTTTTAGCAACAAGTAAAAAGCTGAACAGACTAAAAAATCACCAACTCTTCTTGGATCCACAGGAATGAGATGGGAGGACACAGGGCAAACCAATGTGCTCAAGATGGGAAAGAAAGGCAAATACAAGGAGTCACTGTTTTCTGGAGCAGAGATTCACGAGCAGAAACCACCACACAAACCAGGGTCCAGTAGGAAAAACCAAGCTATAATTGATGGATTGCTGGAGGCTAAGTATGGACAAGTCAGAAACAGGACCCCATGATTTTTTAAAATAGACCTCCAGGACTTCTACCCATTTCTCAAAGAAAAATCCAAGAGAAAATCTCCTCCTGCTTATGGCAAGGGGAGAGGAAAAGGAACCATTTTAAAATAGATAAGAGCACTCTGTTCTTTATAACAAGGTCTGCCCTTAGGGGAAACAAGTAAACCAGAGCTGAACCTGCTGTGGTATTACCAGGGCCTAACTGACCTAGAAAAGGGAAATGCCCAACTCCAGCCCAGTTTAGCCATCCTCTCTTTCCTCAGAAGGGGAAAAGAATTAAGCCCAGTTGTGAAGTTCAAAGTCTAGAGGCACAGGCTTACTAAAATAAGACCTGATCACAGGAATACAGAATGCTCCTCTCCCCCTACACTGCACCAATTTATTGATAAAGGTCTATTGCCAATAGCTTTTTTTTTTTTTACCCAGTATATCATGTCTGGCTATCAAGAAAAAATTACAAGTCATACCAAAAGATAAAAAACAAATTTGAAGAGAGAGAACAGGCATCAGAAACAAACATGGCAGGGATTTGGAATTATCAGCCCAGGATTTTAAAACCAATATGATTAATATGCTAAAGGCTTTGATAGATAAAATAGGAAACATGCAAGAAAGATAGGCAAGGTAAGCACAAAGATGGAAATCCTAAGAAAGAACCGGTAATGCTAGGGGAAAAAACACTGTTAGAAATGAAGAATTACAGAAATAAGAACAAACTTGGAG
>NW_011889579.1:22201-23474 GCF_000151845.1 Pteropus vampyrus | reverse complement strand
AGAAAGCTTCTTCAATAAATGGTGCAGGGAAAATCAAAAAGCCACCTGCAAAAGAGTGAAACTAGACTTTGTCTATCACCACACACCATCATTAACTCAAAATGGATTAAAGACCTGAATATAAAACCTGAAACAATAAAATGCATAGAAGGAAACATAGGAACTAAACTCAAGGACCTTGGACTTAAAGAGGATTTTATGAATTTAACCTCAAAGGCAAGGGAAGTAAGAGCAAAAATAAATGAATGGGACTACATCAAACTAAAAAGCTTCTGCTCAGCAAAAGAAATCGTCAACAAAGAGACAAGCATCAGAATGGGAAAATATATTTGCAAGCAATGCCTCCGATAAGGGCCTAATATCCAAAAATACAAAGAACTCATACAACTCAATAACAACAAAAAAACAAACGATCCAATAAAAAAATAGGCAGAGGATCTGAACAGACACTTCTCCCCAGAGGACATACAAATGGCCAGCAATCGCTAGCTGTTAGAGAAATGCAAATCAAAACCACAATGATACCATCTCACACCTGTTAAAATGGCTATAATCAACAGGACAAGTAATAACAAATGCTGGAGAGGATGTGGAGAAAAAGGAACCCTCATACACTAATGGTGGGACTGTAAATTGGTACAGCCACTATGAAAAACAGTATGGAGGTTCCTCAAAAAACTAAAAATTGATCTACCACATGATCCAGAAATCTCTCTACTGGGTATTTACTCCAAAGACTTAAAAAATCATATCCATAAAGGTATTTGCACACCAATGTTCATAGCAGCATTATTCGCAGTGGCCAGGAATGGAAACAACCAAAGTGTCCTATGATAGATGATTGGCTAAAGAAGCTATGGTACATATATGCAATGAAATATTACTCAGCCATAAGAAGAGATGAAATAGAACCATTTGTGACAACATGGACGGACCTCGAGATAATCATGCTAAGCAAAATAAGCCAGACAGAAAAAGTTGAAAATCACATGATATCACTTATATGTGAGATATAAACCTAAAAACAACAAAGGAACACGACAAACAAACAGAGACTCATGGACATGGACTATAGACTAGTGGTTACCAGAGGGTAGGGGGTGGGGGAAGGAGAGGGAGTTATATAGAGTAAAGGGGTTCTATTATAAGGGGTTAGGGGGAGGGTGAAGTGGGTAAAGGGGATCAAATATATGATAGCTGAAGGAAACTGGACTTTGGGTGGTAAACACACAATAGAATATACAGATGTTAAATTGTAATGTACACCTGAAAA
>NW_011889579.1:20244-20991 GCF_000151845.1 Pteropus vampyrus | reverse complement strand
GGGATCAAATATATGATAGCTGAAGGAAACTGGACTTTGGGTGGTAAACACACAATAGAATATACAGATGTTAAATTGTAATGTACACCTGAAAATTATATAATTGTATTAACCACTGTTACCCCAATATACTTAAAAAGAAAAAAGCAAGCAGGAGGCCTGAACAGATATTTTTCCCAAGAGGAAATACAGACGGCCAATAGACACATGAAAAGATGCTCAAAGTCATTAATCATCACAGAAATCAAATTAAAAACACAACGAGATATATCACCTCACACCTGTCACAATAGCTATCATCAATAAATCACAGAATGACAAGTGTTGGTGAGGATGTGGAGAAAAGGGATCTCTCATACATTCTTGTAATTGCAAATTGGTACGACTACTATGGAAAAGTCTGGAGGTTTCTTATAAAATTAAAAATGAATATACTTTTTGACCAGCAATTACACTGCTGGGCATTTAGCCAGAGAAAACCAAAACAATAATTCGTAAGCATCTATCTATGCACCCCTATGTTCATGGCAACACAATTCACAATAGCTAAGGTCTGAAAGCAACCTAAATACCCATCAACAGACAATTGCATAAAGAAGTATGGTTCATATATACAAGCGAATGTTACTCAGCTATTAAAAAATGAAATTCTACCATTTGCATGACATGGATGGACCCAGACGTTATAATGCTGAGTGAAATAAGTCAGAGAAAGATAAATACCATATGATTTCACTTATATGCGGA
>NW_011889579.1:17411-19452 GCF_000151845.1 Pteropus vampyrus | reverse complement strand
TGAACAGATATTTTTCCCAAGAGGAAATACAGATGGCCAATAGACATATGAAAAAATGCTCAAGGTCATTAATCATCACAGAAATCAAATTAAAAACACAACGAGATATCACCTCACACCTGTCACAGTAGCTATCATCAATAAATCACAGAATGACAAGTGTTAGTGAGGATGTGGAGAAAAGGGATCTCTCATACATTCTTGTAATTGCAAATTGGTACAACTACTATGGAAAAGTCTGGAGGTTTCTTATAAAATTAAAAATGAATATACCTTTCGACCAGTAATTACACTGCTAGGAATTTAGCCAGAGAAAACCAAAACAATAATTTGTAAACATCTATCTATGCATCCCTATGTTCATGGCAACACAATTCACAATAGCTAAGGTCTGAAAGCAACCTAAATGCCCATCAACAGACAATTGCATAAAGAAATATGGTTCATATATACAAGGGAATGTTACTCAGCTATTAAAAAATGAAATTCTACCATTTGCAATGACATGGATGAACCCAGACGTTATAATGCTGAGTGAAATAAGTCAGAGAAAGATAAATACCATAAGATTTCACTTATATGTGGACTCTAAGGAACAAAAAGAACAAACTAATCAAAAACAGACTCACGAATATGGAGGACAACCTGGAGACAGACAGAGGGGATGGGGTCGGGGAGCTGGGAGAATGGGGTGAAGGGCTAAAGAAGTACAAAATAGTAGTTGATAGATGGTCATGGGGATGGGGAGCACAGCATAGGGAATGCAGTTAGTATTAATGCAATGGCTAGGTGGAGAGCCAGAGGAGAGATGAACACTTAGGGGGATCATTTTATAAACTCTATAAATGTCTAACCAATGTACTGTATACTTGAAACTAGCAATAAAAATTTGAAAAAAAGAAATGAAGAATTACTTTGACGGTCTTATTAGTAGATTGTACACTGTTGAGGATAATCTCTGAGCTGGAAGATATAGCAATAGAATCCTTAAACCTGTAAAGGAAAGAGAAAAAAGATTTTAAAATCATCAGAATATCCAATAAGTGTGTGACAACTACAAAAGTAGAACATACACATGTTAGGATACCAGAAGTAGAAGAATGAAATAAGAGCCAGAAAAAGATCTATGTGATCCATGAGGCAAAATGGAAAAAAAAAAAGGAAAAAAGAAAAGGCAACCATATTTGAATAAAAAAGAAACTATAGCAAATCTATGATTCTTTATTCTAATATACTGAAATGGGGATGAAAAGGAAGAGGGAAAAAAATTAAGGGCCGGTATTAGCATATAGGATGAACAGAGCTTTATGCATACTACACCAGAGACTCAGCCATCTACCTCCTTATTTTGTGGAGGCACATTACTTCCCAGGCACCTGAAGTCTCAATCCAGACAGGTGACTGCAGTCCCAAAGCCCAGAAACAAGGTAGGATGTTTGTAGGGTTTTACTTGCTTCTAACATCATGGTGAGAAGTGCACGCTTGATAAATCAAAGTGATTTCACTTTCAAAAAAATTGAAATACTGAAAAGTATTCAATCTAGTAACTATTGCTGACATAAACAGAACCATTTTTACTAGAGGATCCCTCAAACCCAGTTATAAGGCTCTGTTAAAATAGTACTTTTATGCTGAATGTTGTTTGGAAGAACCTTTGTTCTTAACCAATATCATGTTCATGTATGAATGGAACATAATTGAAAATCAGAAGAAAGTCAAACTTTGAGATGTCAAACAAAGACCAGCGTTATGCTCTGTAATCCTTCACTTACTTTTTTGTTTCAACTTCTTATAGGGCATTTGATTGTTTGTGTTTTTATATTCAAAGGTGTAAATTTATATCATTTCCCTCTTTGTTATGCTTAGAAAGGTTATTGGAAAGAAACTAGTTTCCAGTCATGAGGATGCAATATCATTGTGAGCAAGTCACTCTCTTTGTATCTCATCTCAGAATCCTCACCTATGTGAGGACAATATTTTGTCTCCACCATTACTCGCAAGTTTCATACATTCAATCATTCAACAAATATTTACTAAATAC
>NW_011889579.1:14838-16736 GCF_000151845.1 Pteropus vampyrus | reverse complement strand
CTTTATGCATACTACACCAGAGACTCAGCCATCTACCTCCTTATTTTGTGGAGGCACATTACTTCCCAGGCACCTGAAGTCTCAATCCAGACAGGAGACTGCAGTCCCAAAGCCCAGAAACAAGGTAGGATGTTTGTAGGGTTTTACTTGCTTCTAACATCATGGTGAGAAGTGCACGCTTGATCAATCAAAGTGATTTCACTTTCAAAAAAATTGAAATACTGAAAAGTATTCAATCTAGTAACTATTGCTGACCTAAACAGAACCATTTTTACTAGAGGATCCCTCAAACCCAGTTCTAAGGCTCTGTTAAAATAGTACTTTTATCCTGAATGTTGTTTGGAAGAACCTTTGTTCTTAACCAATATCATGTTCATGTATGAATGGAACATAATTGACAATCAGAAGAAAGTCAAACTTTGAGGTGTCAAAGAAAGACCAGCGTTATGCTCTGTAATCCTTCACTTACTTTTTTGTTTCAACTTCTTATAGGGCATTTGATTGTTTGTTTTTTTATATTCAAAGGTGTGAATTTATATCATTTCCCTCTTTGTTATGCTTAGAAAGGTTATTGGAGAGAAACTAGTTTCCAGTCATGAGGATGCAATATCATTGTGAGCAAGTCACTCTCTTTGTATCTCATCTCAGAATCCTCACCTATGTGAGGACAATATTTTGTCTCCACCATTACTCGCAAGTTTCATACATTCAATCATTCAACAAATATTTACTAAATACCTGTGAGATACTAGATAGGGAGCTTTGAATAGAGTTTCTTCCCATGTTAAATATTCAGTCTAGTGAGGAACACATATTTTTGTCATGCAGTTTCTGTAAAGTAAAAGAACTAAACTGAGAGAGCGAAGATGTTATAAAATTAAATAGATGTCAGTCAGATATAGCTTCCTGAGTATGTGACAACTCAACCTGAAACCTAGTAGTTAAATAGGAGGCTTTCGGTTAAATAGGAAGATGACATGTATAGAAATCGTACTCAAACTGAGGAAAAGCATATATGTATATAGTTATGTATATGTAGTATAAAAATATACAATCTACCAGATTGTCCTGAACTGGACAGTTAGTGTGGACTTGCTAACATTGCGACACCCCAGAATATGTTTCTCATAAAAATTCATATAAAAATTAAAAGTGTTTTATCCCATAGCCTATAAGCACCAGAAATTATTTTATTTTATGTTCTGGATCTTTGCTCAAGTAAATTCCAAAAAGTTATTTTGGGATTCATCCTTAGCTGCAATCATTAGTGGCCTAATGATTTAACATTGAAAGCTCTATAGATTCTTCTGGCCTCTTCCATTGCATTAGACTGTGGATACAAACTAGGTATGAACCAAGAGTGGCAAGGGGGTAAGAAAATATGTTGCCATTTTGGCATCTTCTGGTATGTTTCAAGAATATGTCCTCATGATGTCTATAAACTTTACAGATTATGGAATTCTTTTCTCATTTGAGAATACAGAACATGTTAAATGACTTCATCCCAGTTCCAAGAAAGATAATCCAGTTCAGAGAGTGATCTAATACAGAAAATATGTTGTGTTGTGCTGATTTGTGTTTTGAAGAGAGGTGTCCAGGATTTATATCAGATTTAATTATCTTGTGGCATTTATTTCACCAGAGCAATTATGGACACCTCTGAAGACCATGTTAGAATGCAATTACATTTAAGGCAAAGCTACAAAACTCCCCATATTCTAAATTAGTGACCACTAAATCAAATGTACTATCATGACATTATATGTCCCTGCAAAACACCCATTCTCAGTTATCATTTTCTACTTGCAATAAAGAAATATATACATAGATATATGTTGGAATTATGCAAGCCCTTATAAACTTTCCTTCTCTTAAAATCTCTTATTTCAACTTTTTTA
>NW_011889579.1:13756-14303 GCF_000151845.1 Pteropus vampyrus | reverse complement strand
ACCAGATTGTCCTGAACTGGACAGTTAGTGTGGACTTGCTAACATTGCGACACCCCAGAATATGTTTCTCATAAAAATTCATATAAAAATTAAAAATGTTTTATTCCATAGCCTATAAGCACCAGAAATTATTTTATTTTATGTTATGGATCTTTGCTCAAGTAAATTCCAAAAAGTTATTTTGGGATTCATCCTTAGCTGCTATCATTAGTGGCCTTAATGATTTAACATTGAAAGCTCTATAGATTCTTCTGGCCTCTTCCATTGCGTTAGACTGTGGATACAAACTAGATATGAACCAAGAGTGGCAAGAAGGTAAGAAAATATGTTGCCATTTTGGCATCTTCTGGTATGTTTCAAGAATATGTCCTCATGATGTCTATAAACTTTATAGATTATGGAATTCTTTTCTCATTTGAGAATACAGAACATGTTAAATGACTTCATCCGAATTCCAAGAAAGATAATCCAGTTCAGAGAGTGATCTAATACAGAAAATATGTTGTGTTGTGCTGATTTGTGTTTTGAAGAGAGGTGTCCAGGATTT
>NW_011889579.1:7821-10258 GCF_000151845.1 Pteropus vampyrus | reverse complement strand
AATCGACAATTATTCATTGCGGACATGCTGAGTTTTACATACACACTACATGCTGCAAAAAATGAGCTATTAGAAAATGCACAGTATCTGCTCTCATCAAATGTATAGACTAGTTAGTTATATAGGTATCTGACTAAACAGACTAGTGTGAGACAAGGACTAAGCTTAGGAAAGAAGAGGTGGTATGAAGACAGACAAAGAGCCCAACCCACCCCATCCCTCCCATGAGTAGTGAGTCAGAGACAGCCTGGAGTCTGTGATGCCTAAGCTAAGACCTGAAGGTTTGGCAGAAGTTAATCAGGTTGAAAGATAGAAGGTAGTGTGCTTAAAAGTAGGAGGAGCACATACAGGCAATAGAAATCATAGTGAATTTCAGGACTGTATGTCAATGTTATAAAATATATATTTGGTTTCAGATATATATATGAAATAAATAAGCATAATCTTTGTGAAGTTGCCAATTGTATTCTCTAATTACTTGAGATTCTATTAATAACTTCTTCTTTTGACACCTATATGTGTCTTAGGTTCAAATACTGGAGATACAACTCCAAAGAAAGAAACCTTGTGCCTGCCCTCAGGAAGCTTGTAGCATGTTGAGTAGATTAGAAAATAGTGTAATCAAAGCTATCACGAGAGAAAAGTTAAATATGACCACCTAACAGAGGCATCGAAATTGGAAACAGAATATAAGGGAAGGCTCCCTAAGAGTGATGATATAGAAGTTAAGACTCATTAAAGAATTAGTCAAAATGGAGTGAGGGAAAGAATATTATAGAAAAGAGAAATAGAATGTGCAAAGGTACAAAGTCAAGGTTTAGTTTACAAGAATGACAGCAAACAAATTCAGAATGGCTGGAGCATGCAACTCAAAATGGGCGACAGAAAATATAAAACTAAACAATACGCACGTCGTGAAAATGGTCATAAGCCATCACACAATGATTGGACATTATCTTGAAGACACTATTTAGCACAAAGAGGGATCTGAAGAAGCAAATGGTATAATAAAATGTTCTTATCTGAAGAATTAGCGTTTTCTATATCAATATATACTTATAGATATAATCGTACATATATTTTCCCTTGATTTTTCTTTTTCTTCAATCCTAGAGTAATTATTTCTCTAACACAGTATTTTGATAGGCCTTTCCTTATACCAAAAATAAAGACCTACCTTGGATGTAAATGTATTCAAAACAAGCCCAAATCCTCATCTTAAACATTTCTCAGCCCAGCCACAGGGGAGCACTATTTTAAAAGTATTCTAGATAAAGGTGTATAATTCTGCATAAAGTGTGAAAGTGCTGCGATACCTCTCTCATTGGTTGTCCTCCTATGTTGCAATATTCTACAAACAACTGGAATATGCCTCACTCTGAGCTCAGAGTAACTCCTGCTGAGGAAGCCCGTTCAGAAGCTGACCTGGTGCATTGATTTAGCTGGGGATCTGAGACATGGAGACTCTCCTGAAAGTGCTTTCAGGCGCTCTGTTGTGGCAGTTGGCATGTGAGTACACGGTGCAATCTAGGAGAGGCTTATAATGGTGACAGCACCCTGAGGGCAGCAACTGGGTTGTGTTTCTGTCCTGTGGAGTGCCCTTGTGGGAAGCAGACAGAAAGAAAAGTGTGAGAAATATTCTTTGATCATATGGTGATGTTTATACTCTGAGTAAAGTAAAAAGAGAGAAAATCACCCTTCTTTTATGAGACTGAGCATCTTATGGGCATTTGCTGTGTTTCTTATCAGGCGTGAGAAGCCTAGAAGTGCAGCAGAGTCCTCAGTCCATGATAATCCAAGAGGGAAAAGATGTCACCATCACGTGCAAGTCTTCAGAGGCTTTATATTCACTGCATTGGTATCTTCAGAAGCGTGAAGAAGGCCCTATCTTCTTGATGATGTTACAGAAAGGTGGAGATGAGAAGAATCGTGACAAAATAGTTGCCATATTTAATGACAACGAGCAGCAAAGCTCCCTGCACATCACGGCCTCCCAGCCCAGACATTCGGGCACCTACTTTTGTGGAGTAGAGACACAATGATACTCAGGCCTCCAAAGGCTGTTCTCAAACCTGCAGCTGGGCCACAGATGCTCACCTAGCACACGGCTCTAATGGGGCACTTACCAGAAGGCTCATCCAGGAAAAAAATGAAAGACTTGAGTGAATTTAATTACTTTACATTAAATGCAATTAGTGGGCCCGCTTTTAAGAATGTATCTAATTGGTCAGTCTTTTGCCAATAATTCTATAATTTCTGAGTAGGTAACTATGTACTTGTGTGGTAGATAGCTTAGATTAAGAGGAGAATCACATAAATTTCAGATTCAGATAGCAGAGTGAATTGTGATATGACTTAAGCTCCATATGTGAACTACTTTTTTGAATGTATTCCGTGTGAAAACGCAAAGTAACCTCTCTCCTCTGCTAGGTATCTA
>NW_011889579.1:7344-7771 GCF_000151845.1 Pteropus vampyrus | reverse complement strand
GTGTGAAAACGCAAAGTAACCTCTCTCCTCTGCTAGGTATCTATACCTTGTCATTATGAAGACAGTAAAAAGAGTAAAAATCAAGTCTTTTTTTTTTGGTTCCTTGTAGGACATCAGATTGTACAAGATTACATTGCCATGTTGTCCCCTGTCTGGAGAGGTCACTAGCAGTATTTTTTTTGAAGGATTTTGAAACTGAAGTTCCTCTTGATTTTGATTAAATTTAGCTTTCGATTCTAGCTCTAGATATTCTCTCTCTCTCTCTTTCTCTCTCTCTTTCTCTCTCTGTCTCTGTCTCTCTCTCTCTAATACATACATGCGCACACACACACACACACACACACACAGATACCCCTCAGAGACCTAGCCTTTCCCCCCTGATAATCATCAACTGCAGAGGTAGCAGAGGACAGAAGCTCAGACCTGA
>NW_011889579.1:6979-7294 GCF_000151845.1 Pteropus vampyrus | reverse complement strand
AAACACTAAATAAAATACATTCAAAAATTAAAGGAAAATATTTTCTTAATAATTAAAAAGAAATAAAATCTCAGCAGAAAAATGAAAACCACACCCCCCAAAAAAATCACAAATGGAAATCTTAGACCTGAAGAGTATAATAACTGAAGAATTCATTGAATGGGCTCAAAAGAGGATTGGAAATGCCAGAACAAAGTCTCAGTAAATAAATGAAGAAACTGCTATATTCATAAAATTAAATACTACTCAGAAACAAAAATAAACTCTTTATTCAACTGTCAATATGGATGAGTTTTTAAACCATTATCCTGAATC
>NW_011889579.1:5767-6929 GCF_000151845.1 Pteropus vampyrus | reverse complement strand
TTTTCAGCTTCTGAGCCCTAAGGTGGAATGACCCGTTGGCTACTTTCCCATGAAACCAGAAGAGGAACACCAGAACAGATTTCAGAATGTTTTCTCCTGAAAAAAAAAAATGACATATTACCCTTTCCTCACATCCATACAATCTGCTTTCAGCATGACCCCACCCTTCTCTGCCACCGTGTCTTGTGATTTATCCTTAAATAATCTGTAACTTACACACCATTGCAGAGTGTGGGGTTTGAGCTTCCCATTCTCCTGGGTGGTTTCATTCATAATACAATACCCAATATTTCTCCACTGCACTTTTGGGTGTGTAGTCTTTGGCTCTATTAGCGTCGAGTGGACAACTCTTTCTTTCGATAGCAGTTTTAAACGTGTTTTTCGAAAATGTCATTGAGAATCACTTCCATTTTTAACTGACTTTCATTTCTCTTCCCACTGTGCTGATTCCGATTGATTATCACCTTTGTCTGGGGTACTCTGAGTTACCCACATGACACCTTCTCTTAACAATTTGCTGAAATATGCAATGGCCAAGATCTTCCCTCAACTGTTCTCCTATATGAAACCCAGCCCAACATTGGCATGTGGTAAGTGCTTACTGAGTTTTGACTGATTTATTTATTTATAAGGATTTAGGATGACAAAAGAGAAAAATAATGTACTTTATCAGGGAAGTTAAAACACACAAATGGAACCATAGTCATGGATCATCACTACACAACCAAAAATTACTAAGAAAATGTGATTCGTAGTCAAAGGAAAAGCAAATGGAAACTGACTGTGAGATCGCTGAAGTTATTGAATTTAACAAACAAATATTCTAAAGCCCCTATAATAAATATGTGCAAAAACACTAAATAAAATACATTCAAAAATTAAAGGAAAATATTTTCTTAATAATTAAAAAGAAATAAAATCTCAGCAGAAAAATGAAAACCACACCAAAAAAAAATCACAAATGGAAATCTTAGACCTGAAGAGTATAATAACTGAAGAATTCATTGAATGGGCTCGAAAGCGGATTGGAAATGCCAGAACAAAGTCTCAGTAAATAAATGAAGAAACCGCTATATTCATAAAATTAAATACTACTCAGAAACAAAAATAAACTCTTTATTCAACTGTCATTATGGATGAGTTTTTAAACCATTATCCTCAA
>NW_011889579.1:2183-4089 GCF_000151845.1 Pteropus vampyrus | reverse complement strand
CGTTATCTTCATTGGAGATAAAAAACATACGTATTGTATTTTTCCAATATCGAATAAATATACAAGGCCGAAAATTTCTGGGAAAAAATTCAAAACCTTTATTAAGATGTAAACAGCCATGTTAAACACATCTAGTGGCTCAACTCAGTCTATGCAAGTGGAAGCAGCAAAGTGATTGACAACTGGTCCCACCTCTACCCCACTCAACCAATTTCCTGTTCTGAGATAGCTGCTTTGCCCAAGTCCAACAATTCTAGGTGGAGCTTTCCACAAAACTGAATAAGACAAGTCCCAGGCTCAGAGCTGGGGATATTTTCCCAGGCACAGAGGTGCCAGAATGAGTCTTCTCAGCATATTAAGAGCCCTGATGGCCTCTGTCTTCCTTGACGAGGAGAGTTGCTGACCGTGAGGCTGAGGACAGTCTAAGATTCAGGGGAAGTAATGGGCATGGACAGAGAAGATGAACAATGGCCAACTGAGACAAACACTCCTAGAAAATTAGAAAGAAGACAGGGAAAAAAAGCAGATTTTGACTCCTGCCTTGACTGAAGCTTTACCTCCTGTTCCACAAGTTCTTGGTTACTCCTTTACAGGTCAGCTCATGGGATCACTCCTGTGTTTTCTTTTGTCTTCAGGATCCAGCATATTCCAGAAGGTCATTCAATCCCAGCCAACAGCACCTAGGTGAGAGGGTAAGACTATGGAACTGGCCTGTTCATATGACACCGAGTTGTACATTATGTATTGTATTGCTACAAAAGGCCTCTAGGGGTAAATCGATTCTCCTTATTTCTTAACAGAAAAATGCAGAAGCCAATGCAACAAGGGGCCAATGTGAACTCCCAGAAAGCAACTGAAATGATTAAGCTCATCACATTACTATCACAGGAAGAAGTCTCTGCAACATATTTTTATTGTTTCAGAGAGTCCACTACAAAAATAAAAATAAAAATAATAAAGTAAATAAAAAGATGAAAGAACCTGAAAAAAAAAGCACGGAACTCAACATGAGGCAATTGCCTAGTCTCCTGTTTTCAGGAAAGACTTGCTTACAAACCTTACCCAGATATTTCTTAGTAGCTAGTGGTTGATGTGTGTAAGATAAGATCTAGGAAGAAAGCTGTTGTCTTCATTCTATAAAGTACCCCCTCACAGCTGCCGTGGAGATCACATAGGATCATGTGTAAATGCTACACTCCTCAGATATCATCACATTTCTTCTCATGGAGTATGCCATAAAAAAGCAACATAGGAAGGACGGTATTTTTAAATTACTCCTGAATATTCCAGATTTTATACCTGCTCGACTAAATCCTTGGGGGAAGATAGTTCTTTCTGCGTTCCTGGACTCAATTTTAACATGTGTGTTAGGGCTGGAGAGGCTTCCCACACACACCAAGCAGTTCCCCAGACACCACCTGGGTATCCTACGATGCAACTCAATTCTGACATTATCTAATGGAGATATCATCAGGTCCACAGGCGAAGGGCTCAGACCTAAAAGCCTGCCTCACACCCTCAGTTCAGACACCAGTCACAAACTCAGGGTGTTCCCTGTGCTTCTGACCCACCAGCTACAAATTGGAGGTTGCAAGAATGCCCTTCAAATCAGGATGCCAATTGTAAGTCTAGGTCGCTACCTGAACTTCTGGCTGACTGGGCATAAATGAGAGGTTCCCATGACCCCTTACGTGATACAATTTATTTCCATTTTGAAAAGAGGGGTGGGGTTTGTTAGAAGTCAAAATATAGTAAATCGAGATGCGTGATTTTCAGTGGCTCGTGAAACAATAAGATTATCTCAGGAAAACTTTGATATTTAAACTAAAAACAGTTTTATTGTAGAACCTTCTATTTGCTGGTCTTCTGGTTTCTGTTCCTCCAGGTGACATCACTGGACACCACT
>NW_011889579.1:0-1760 GCF_000151845.1 Pteropus vampyrus | reverse complement strand
GTTTGTTAGAAGTCAAAATATAGTAAATCGAGATGCGTGATTTTCAGTGGCTCGTGAAACAATAAGATTATCTCAGGAAAACTTTGATATTTAAACTAAAAACAGTTTTATTGTAGAACCTTCTATTTGCTGGTCTTCTGGTTTCTGTTCCTCCAGGTGACATCACTGGACACCACTGCAAAATCATGTTAGGCTGAGTAAACCACCGTTCTAACTTGTGTTGTATTATCTTCTCTCTGTACTTCATCTCCATGGAGTTTTAACTTTCATGAAGTTTATTCATTTGAGTTTACTTAGTAGCTATAATTCTGAGGAAGGTGGTGAAAAAGGATGTTTCTTATTAATAATTTATCTCCCTAAGATTTGTCATAGATGCGGATATTGTAAGCCCAGGGGCTTTTAGATAGGTCCATGACAAGTCGGGGGAAGAAAAAGATGACCATCTGTTCTCTTCAAGCTTCCTGTAGGTACTCAAGAGAGAAAATGTCAATTCTGAAAATAACCCAGGTACTTGTCATTTTTGTCTGAATAGTGTGATAAGTGGCCCCCACCCTCAAAAAAATTGTGGTGCTTTGACTCTCTATTCTGAATGTCTGGGAGCGAGAAAGGGCTGTTACCAACTGTAGTTATTTAGACAGGATGTGAATTATTTTTCTTGGTACAAGAAAGAAGTAAGGAAAGACCTTGTCTTTCTAACAGAGATTCTTTCAAATGTAAATACAGAGCAATGCTTCAAAATGATTAGGTCCATAACCTATCAGGAAGTTAGAACAATTCTATTTTTAAATATACCTTTGAACATAGCTTCTAAATATATCAAACATATCAATAGAATTAATTAGTGATATAAAAGTAGAATTTGTTGATTTAATAAAAAGCAATAAAAAAACATGCAATCATAGTTGTAGGTTTTAACATACATCTCTCAGTAGAAACTTAAGAAAAATATCACATGCAAAATGAATATTCTTTATCTAATTTACATATGTAAAACATTTTACCCCAAAACAACGGAATATATATTCGTTTCAAACACACTTGGAACATTTATCAAAGTTGGCTGTCTTCTGGATAAAAAGACTTTATTAATTTTAAAAACCTTTATCAATTCCAAAAATATTTTAAATCATTCAGAATATAGTCTCTGATTAAAATGGTATCAAGAGAGAATTCAATAACAAAACGATAATTAAATTTTATTCCTGTACCTTGCTAAATGTAATAGCCATTTTCAAACGTATTGCCACGGGAAAATATCAAAACAGTGCTGAAGTTTCTAATGGGGCAGATGCTTCTTTCAGTGTTTGACTAGAGCAGTGTAACATTTTACACATGATCTTTACTTCCTGTATGGGAACGAAAACACCTGACAACCCCAAGAACTCTGCACTCAGGCACTCAGAGAAGAGCTGGTCTCTGGGCTAAAGTGAGAAGAAGACATATTTCAACCAGAAGACTTTCTATCATGCTCTATCCTGGCTTGCTGTGGGCACTCATGGTCTCCTTTAGCTTCAGTAAGTGTGGCCTTAAACATGGGGCCTCAGCTTCCTCTTAGAGCTTAAGGATGGGAGTAGGCAAGTTATAACTAGGAGGGGTTTTACGAGGGAAGAGAGGAGGGGAAATGAAACACTGTGCGATTCTTTTCTTTGTTCTTGTGTCTTAAATTACTCCATTCCTCATGACCCATCTGAGATGTTTCAGAGGATCAAACCTGTTTTCTTTTTTTAATAGGATTCAGCATGACTGAGAGAGTAACCCAA
>NW_011889578.1:50372-51389 GCF_000151845.1 Pteropus vampyrus | reverse complement strand
AGCTAGTGATTTTACTGCTTCTCTTTCATACTATACATTGTGTCTCACCAATAGGTGATTCAAGAATATCTTTTAAATACTCAATTTTTCTTTTCTTTTTTTCTGTTAAAGTTCCTCACATGCAATGTCCGGATTTCTAGCATCCTACTCACTTCTGTGACCTAACAACGTCCTCCTGGAACTAGCAGACAGTGTGCCTTATCTGCGTTGAGGTCGGAACACCATTTCTCATGGCAGGTATGTGAGGTCTCGGTCATAAAATTAAAATAGGTATAACCAGAAAAGGAATCTCCTAGATATGGATATTTCAGGGAAGTGCTTTATGAAAAAAAAGGGGCAGTGGGCATTTTTTTGTCTTGATATATCTACATTTTCCACTTCATTTGATTTTTCTGATTCTTCATTCGGTAACTTTGAAATAGTCTTGTGAAGCATCTCCAACAGGTTTAAAGAGTGGTTTCTAAAAGAGAAATCTCCAAATTCTGAATGGGAACTGAATTTATCAGGTTACATTATGAACAATACATTACCACTATAGATTATTTAGAGAATGCCAAACATTTAAGACACAATACTTAAAAAGACTATTTAAAAATTTACTGCTTGTGTTGCGACATGCAAAAACCATACAGATTAACAATTTAACACGTTGGACTGTTGCTAATGACAACACTCTCTGGGAGTGTGCTAAGATTAATGCAGTATCTGTTAATGTAAAATTATTTTGGGGAAAATGCCTACAAACTAGTAATTTGGGGTATAAGATAATGTAATATTCTTATAAAATATGGTTGCTTATATATTATAATTTAGGTACGGTGAAATGAACCCAGCTCCCCAAACTATTACCTAGATGTTCGCTGGGGACTCTCTCATCACAATAGGTCCAATTGCTCTTGTGTCTTCTCTTCCCTGTGAAACCTCTACAATGTCATGGACTCTTGACCTTTCTCAGAACAATGAATGCATTGAGATTAGCAGGAGAGCATGCTCCCAAGTGGTATTATTGTGACAATG
>NW_011889578.1:44606-47737 GCF_000151845.1 Pteropus vampyrus | reverse complement strand
ATACTGTGTTAGTTTAATGTGTAAAGTATGTTGATTCAATACATTAATATTGCAATGTGATTACTGCTGTAACTTTAGCTAATACCTCCATCATGTCCCATAATCACCTTTTTTTTTTTTTTGAGGTGAGATCAGTTAAGATTTACACTTTTAGCAAATGGCAAGTATGTAATATTGTTAACTATAATCACAATGCTATGTATAGGTCGTTGGAACTTATTCATCTTCTACTGGAAGTGTGTACCCTTTGATCAATAGCTCTCCATTTACCGCCCCGCCTCCCCGCGCGCAGATCCTGATGAGCATCATTCTAGTCTATAACTTTAGCACCATTCATTTGGCAAAGTTTTGAGTACTTACCGTATGTATAACTGTTATCATTGAGGATAATAAATGTTTAAGACACTATCACTGGTAAAATGTATAATTGGATATTATACTAACCATTTTATTTATCTTCATTTTGAAAATAAAATTTCCAAACAGATATCAGAATTCTCCTAATGTACCACATTCCTTTCCAACTCAGAGAATATACTAAAATGCTTTTCTCTATTTAAATATCTCTTTCATCGTGCTTATTGTCATTCACACAGTAGAAGTCAACTTTGGCTCAGTTGCTCAGAGATGGTTCTTCTAGCTGCCACCTTATCTATACTCTGCTACATAATGTTTAACATACTGATTTTTTGTGTGTATACATAACTAATTTAGCATTAAATAAAGTTAGTAAATTATTGACAATTATATAATTCTGACTCTATCTCTAGAATAGAAACTCCATGAGGAAAAAAGTTCAAGTCTGACTCATTAACATTCCCTGAACTCTAATGTACGTAGTACATTCTCAAAGAATATGTGTGGAGGGAAAAATACCTTGGTTTTTGAATGAGTAAATAGCACTAAACAAAGTTAAATCTCCAAAGTCATTAGAGACTTTGTCTTCATGTTTTATTTTTTATTTTAGGCTCTTCTTGCCCAAAAATGTGGATTGGGTACCAATGCAACTGTTATTTTATTTCGAATGAAAGGAAACCTTGGGAAGAAAGCAAAGATTTCTGTGCTTCTAAGAATTCCAGTCTACTTCAGTTACAAAACAAAGATGATTTGGCATGTATTGAATTTTGGTTTCTTGTATTTTCTTTGGCCTAGGGAAAAAATACTATTTAAGTAGGCTGACTACTTTAATTCACTCTTTAATCAGGTAGTAAATTGATGGTTGTATTTGAACTAATGACTAGTACTTTTGTATACCTTAAAACAATTCTTATAAAACCTATAAAATTTCTCAAAGATTTGTATTATAAGGATAAAAATCAAGATACATGTCACATACAGTACAAGAGACATTATAGAGAGAGGTCAAAGAAGAAATACTAGGTCATAATTTTTATTCAAAGAACCAACTAAACAACTTTGTATATTTTAGGGTTTTAATTAAATTTATAATTTCTTTTGTAATTATATAGCTTTTGTCTTCATTCCAGGATATAATGTGGAATGAATAGAAAGAATATGATTATAAAATTATCCAATTCTTATGAAAAGGTGAAAAATTTCTCTGGCTGCATGAAGAAACTATTTGAGTATAGGTTGAGTAGGTTATATACCCAAGAAATTTGTTCCTCAAGATCCTGTTGATTGGAGATCAAATTTGATGTTGATCTCCTGTGGGAAAAATGTGTTTCATGAAAAATCCCTTTATAAAGTTTTTCATTCCTCAATAAGGAAAATTTTGCAACATTTTTTCTCCATAAATAAATGGTCCTGATAAGTGAGAAAATGTGAAGTATGTTACTATTCCTCCTAAACTAGATGATAAATGATTTTAGTTTGAGTGATTTAAAGTCTGAATCTATGCTGGACACTGACTTTCTTAAAAGTACACTATTCCCAGAGTAGATTCAAATTAGGTTAATGTGTTCACCTTCGTTTCCCAACAGGATTTCATGAACCATATCAGTCAACGGTTTTACTGGATCGGACTCTCTTACAATAAAGAACGCAGTGCCTGGTTGTGGGAGGATGGCTCTGCTGCTCTCACCCCAACTCTGTAAGTTTCTGGCAGTCTGGGCTTCTTTATCCTTTAGGAGTTTGTTCTTAGATCTGAGCAAAAGCTATAACATCTGGCAGTACTGTAGCTAAGATAACCTGTCTGTAGCATGAGAATACAGAAAAGAGAATAAATACAACAGAGTGGCAATTTTAGCCCCTTCTAGAACATCCATGTGTGTGCTCCAAAGCTCTTTTATGACCTGAGTTTGGTGTACTTGTGACCATAAAAGAGCTTTTGACCATTTTTTTTTTTGTCTTCATACAAGCACTTGGATGAATTGTGCATGTACAGATGCTCGTGCACAGAGAAGCTGTCCAGGAAAAACGATAGGCATTATTGTCTTTATTCCAGGGAAGCCCAATATTCTCAGCATCTTCTCATGTTTCAGATATGCTGGGCTTATTTTCTGTATATTTATGATCTTAGAATGTCACTTCCATTCATAAACATGGGATTTACAGTATTACACAATGATAAATTTGCTGCTCTGATTTGTTTTCCTAGCCTAGATTAGTCAATACATCTTCAAAGAAAATAGAGGTATAGTTTTTATGTATTAAAACAATTAATTAATAACTGGAAAAAATTTGGTGTCAATGTTATTGATTATTGAGGCAATAACTGAGTTTTTGAAATATTGTACTCTGAAATCATGAAAAATATAATGACTCAGTATGTTAATGTCTCATTGAAATGCTTTAAAGTTCTATTTTTAATAAGAAACACCATTCCTAAACATTCTCATTTCCTTTACCTTTATGGCAACATGTTATTTATTTTTCATTACAGATTTTCACTTCTTCGAACTGTAAATATATCGAACTGCATAGTATATAGCTCAAGTGGTTTTTTGGATGAACCCTGCAGGGCAGAAATGCATTTTATCTGTAAACAACAGCTTATTTAGTGTTTCTTAGGACGGAAGGGATGACAAGGAGGTCCGGTGTTAATAAGAATGGTATGTTTACCTCTTATATTAGTACTAACTATCTACCGCTAGAGCCTATAAAGTGTTGAAATTGGTCTCATACGATTTTTATATATTTGAAGCCATGTGTTTTAAGGTTGATGAAAT
>NW_011889578.1:42786-43136 GCF_000151845.1 Pteropus vampyrus | reverse complement strand
GTTGTCCAATTTCAGAGAATAATCTATGTCAAAAATTTCCCTCCTCCTCCAAAAGAAGAACATTCCTATTGCCTCCCAATTACAAAGCTCAGAGGTTTTTTTGTTTTTGTTTTTGTTTTTTTTTGGCTCCCTTATCATCTCAGACTACTGTGATGGAAAGCCATAGTTTGAATGAAAGACATGGCAGTATCTTTCCCATGGCATGGTCTCATCATACTAGTTACTCTCAGTTCGGATCCGTCAGATCCATTTCAGTTTTTATTATTGTTCTTCCCACTCTTATCTGCATTCTATTTTTTGTTTTTTATTCTGAAAATATCTGTGCAGTCTTTGAGATGGGAAAGACTTCT
>NW_011889578.1:39786-41481 GCF_000151845.1 Pteropus vampyrus | reverse complement strand
TGTTCTTCCCACTCTTATCTGCATTCTATTTTTTGTTTTTTATTCTGAAAATATCTGTGCAGTCTTTGAGATGGGAAAGACTTCTTTTATATAAAAGTCTTTCTACAAAACGATCTTTTTTTTCCCCTCTGACATCAGATTTCTGATATATTCTCTAGGGAAAGATACATTGTTTTTCTTCTTATGTTCTTTTGTGAAATGGGCTAATGCGTATGGAAGGACTAGTTGAGTGACTATAAGAGTGCTGGATGTAAAAGGTAGGGATATCTAAGAAACACGTAAAGTGAAATCATATGGCCAGTTGTCAGTTTATATTTCTTTAATTTTATCCTGTTACTCTATGTGTATTATCTTGAATGTATATAATACATTTACAGATTGATACATAACAAGTTATGAGAAATTTAGAAACTTAAAACTACACATGTTTCTTATCTCATATTATCTGGATCAAAAACTGAGCATGCCTTAGTTTTTCCCTTTATTTGTGGTTCCACAAAGCTAGAACCAAGGTCTTGGCCAGCTGTATTCTCATTTGAAATTCAGAGTCCTCTTCCAAGTTCATTTGAGCTGTTGGCATAATTTAGTTCCTTGTGGTTGTTGGACTGAGACCCTCAGCACCCAGAGTCCACGCCCTTCATAGGCAGTCACACCATGGCCTCCTGCTTATTCAAAGTCACTGGAGAGCTTCTCTGACTCATCTTTCTATCTGGTCTGTACAGTTTCCTTTAAGTGTTTTTCTGAGTAGATCGGTTCACCCGTAATATCTCTTTCAATTAACTGAAAATGGGCTAATGTAAAATCTTAATTACATCTGAAAAATAGTCTCATCATTGCCATTTCCCGTATTCTAATCACAGAGTAGCATCCTATGATACAGGCATACTTTGGAGATACTGTGGGCTTGTTTCCAGATCATCTAAATAAAGTATGTATCACAAAAAAGAAGCCTAGGTATAATCTTTTTGCTGGTGGAGGGTCTTGCCTTCCATTTATTAAATGCAATACCTGAGAAGTGCAATGAAAAGAAGCTCAACAAAAGGAGGTATACCTGTATTGACAATCTCACTGAAACTAAAGGGGACGGGATTATACAGGTGTACATCAGGGCATGGGAATTTGGGGAGCCAACTGAGAGCTTTGTCTACCATATCAACAAACCCCTAAAATTTGTTTTAATTGCTACTTCATAGTTTATTGAATTTAAACACTACCTTTTGATTTTTGATAACTAGGAATTTAATTCACATACATTAGGATGAAGAATCCTATTCTAGTTACCCTCACATATTTATTTTTAGTTTGTTCTCCCCGCCCCCACCCCAAAAGTTCAGGTGCTCGCTGCTCAAAAACCAATACTCCAGAGACAAGTGTTGGATAGAAAGGAAAGGTTGCTTTATGCAGGAAGCTGGCAGCCTGGGAAGACTGCAGACTAATTAATGTCCAAAAGCCATCTTTGAAGTTCAGGATCAAGCAGAAGAGTTTTAAAGGGGAAGGAGAGGAAGGGAAGAACAGGGAACTGAGAGAAGTCAGTGTTTCTTTAGTCATAGATAACACTTTGTCACACCAAATTCCTGGGTGCCAGCAGCTGGTAACAGCAATCTTAGAGACATTCCTTCCTTCTGCAAAACAAACTCATAAATCCTCCTCCATGCCCTGAAGTTATCTCCTCCTGCTTAACAAAGAAACAGCACA
>NW_011889578.1:34797-38347 GCF_000151845.1 Pteropus vampyrus | reverse complement strand
CTTTCAGATCACTTGATCTGGGGGATGCCAGAATTGCATCAGAGCAGCATTGTTGAAAGGACCATGTGATACAGAACTGAAGCCTCTTATGAACAGCTAGCAAGGAAATCAAATCTGCTTCAAACAGCTATGTAATGATCTCCCTTGTAAGCTGAATTACGAGCCCCAGTCAAGCCTTCAGATGACGACAAAGCCCCAATCCACATTTTGACAGCAACCTCATGAAAGAACCTGAGTCACATCAATTCTGCTAAGTTGTTGAAGGATTTCTAACTCTCAGAAACTAAGTGCTACAATACATGTTTATTCTTTTATGCTGTGAATTGTTGGACTTCATGGTAAACTCATTCGTAAAGACATATCTTAAGGAAAAAGGGAAACAAGATAAAAAATAGATGAAAGGTATTGACAGGAGTCAGCCAAAGTTCATCTTTCTAAAAGTTCTATGCCTCAAAATTTCCTGACATAATCATTATGATCCATTTCATTTTCAGTAAAGTTGACCCCATTCCAGTATCCAAACTGGACCCCAAGTGATTCAAGTCAATGAATGGGTCTTATCCACCAGCCACAGTAATTCACATCTAGCCTAGTCATCGTCAAGAAGATGGAGATGAGTTCTTGGGTGACTCATACAAGAACTTGGAGAAAATAAGCCAAACACAAAGAATTTATATTGCATTGTTCTAATTACATAAACTTCCAAAACAGGCAAAACTAAACTGTAGTTTGCATTAGATACCAAGATAATGTTAGAGGTCTAGATGATGGTAATATATGGAGGAGAAGGGGAGAGTAACTAGAAGTTAAAATGTGGAAAGACCCTGGTGATCCTGGAAAACTTCTATTTCTTGATGGGAGTGGTATTTGCATTGGATCTGATGGCTATTAACCTTTATGTTTTTATTACTTTTTAATGTGTAAATTATATTTTATTCAAAGCTGTGTGAAGAGAGACTATGTTTGTTGAATTATTTTTGTCTTATTTAGGTTTTGATATGAGGCAGGTCTGTTACCCATTTCTCATCTAGTAGTCAGTGTGGTTCTGTATTTACAAGTTCTATTTACCTTACACAATCTTTCTTAAACTTCAAATTTAATATAAGTTCATCTTCATTTCTTTCAGAAGTTGTCTCTCCCTTCTCTGTTACTCTACCATGATTCAGAGTGGGTTGAGGAGAGATTCAAGTGTTACAATTCCTCTTACATTTTTTCTAAGGAAGCAAAAATTTTGATAGAAAGCTGGGGTCTCTGTGACTGTCAGAATCCCAGTGTATTTCATTGAGAGAGTAGAGGTGAATGAATGTTTTCTCAAACCAAGTATCACACAGTTATCTTTGAAGGACATTGGAAAATACTTCAAAATTAATCTGAATACTTTTTATTTGACATCGAATGGAGTTTGGGACAAATTTTCTGGTTATTACTTTTACTCTAAAATACTTATTATAAAACCAACATAGGTGCCTCCAGTAATTACATGATCGGCATACAATTCAATTTTTTGGAAAGGTTTAAAAACTCTTAGGAAACGTCATAAAAGATAAAACAGGTCATTATAAAACATTAAGATATAGATACTTGTTTTTCCATGAAAGTGAAATGGTCTAAGTCAAGAATAAAATATGTATTCAACAGTCTTAATATAATATATCATTTACATCAACATTATGTTCATTTAATATATCATTTAAATAAACTTATTAGGTTCTACTTTTGTACTTTAAATAATTAGAGAGAAAAGAGGTGATCATAATTCTACCAACTGGCTTCAATACAGAGGAAAATTTTATTCTTTGCCTTTGTTTTATTCAATAATCAATCAAACTACTTTGAATCATAATAATTTTAACTTATAGCTATCGTTTGGTTTAAACAAATGTAGGATTTTTCAAAGTCTGTGAAATTAAATGGGGATGTATATTAGGTACAAAAATAAAAATCAGCTCATTCTTTTAAGAAAGAAGGTGTTGCAATGGCTTTATTGAAAACCTGTGCTAACCGACTATACAAAGTACAGGACATACCCACAAAGTTTCACTGAATTCAGATGTCTTGAGGTAGGACCTCAAATACCCTAGAGAGGAAATGTTGCTTAAAAGATTGAATTCTGTCCTCTCCTAAGATGAGTGAGGTTTTGTGATGATTTGTACTTCATAAATGAGTTTATAAAAAGAGAAAGAAACGACATAGAGGGACAGAGAGAAATGAGTCGTGTGATTATTTATTCCCTTACTAAAAACAGAACATAACTTTGCAGGATGAGGTTAAATGGCTGAGTTTGACCATACCTGCATTTGCTCTATTCAAAATGCAGGATGCCCAGCTGCAGAGGCAGAAGCAAATATACAAATCTTGTGTCATTGTTGCTGCCGGGAAAGTATTCATTTCCTGTGTGTGACTCTGTTTCCAACCAGGGCTTTTAAGACTTCCTCCCACTTTCCCATTTCCAGACACTGAGCGCCTGGTTTGTGGAGGATGACTCTGCTTTCTCCCATGATTTGTGTAGTGTCTCGTAGTTTGATTGCTCTCCCACTTTTTTGAGTGCAAGTTAAGATTTCACCAAGGAATTCACGTTTCCTAGAATTGCACTAAAAATAACGTCTCGATGTGTGAAATTAGAGCTAAGAAAGCAAATGAAAAAATAGTAATTTTTCTCTACCCTGATTACTACGGTATGCTCAGAGGATAGAAGTTTCCCTGTGCCCTTACAGATTTTAGATTTCTGCTCATTTGTACACCGGTGTGAGCACACACACACACACACATGCACACAAACACACACACACACACACAGATATACCCATACACCATCTCTATTTTATTATCCAGTGGAGTGCAGGGAATGGGAAATGTTGTAAATCAAAACCATTATATTTGTAAGGAACAGCTTATTTAACTGTTTTCGCTGGAGAAATTCTTATCTTATATGATTAAATATGGAAATTCTTACATTTTAATAAATCATACTCATTTCTCTACCTCTAGAAGGCAGTGAAATGTATCAATATGGATTTTATCTTGTTGTAACAAATATAAATGGTTTAAAATTTACTTATGTGATACTTGTTACAACAAAGATACGTAAATTTAAACCATTTATATTGGTGATGATTACATTTATTTCTCTACTTTAAATGAAAAGAAAATTTATTTTTAGAATTTTCTGATTTTATTAAGTTAATTTGAACCTGCTTTGAAACCTTGGTTCTTCACCCAGTTTTTGTTACCAGATTTTCCCTAAAGAAACATAAACTATGCCCTAATTACCTTAATTCAGCACTTTTTACTTTTCTGGTGGGTTTTTGCTTATGCTTCTCAGTAAAGGAGCTCTTTTTTTCCTGTCATTTCAGAATCCTTAAATATCATGTGTCATGCATTGTAAAACTCACTTTTATAATAATATTGCTCATATATCTTAAGAAACTTGGATTGATATACTTATTTTGCAACTACTATGTATTTCAAGTATTAATAATATAATTGAGGCACATATGACGATGTCAATCTTTTACTTTGAAATGGTCAAAAGCAAAATAATGAAACCCTT
>NW_011889578.1:32377-33742 GCF_000151845.1 Pteropus vampyrus | reverse complement strand
CCATGTTGTAAGAATCTATTGGAAGAGCTTAAACATCTAAATAAATAATGAAATAAAAGCATATTTAAAAACATTTGAAGTTTAAAATAGTTATAAATTATGCTTCCTGGAGATTTAATTTTTATTTATGAATAACTGTCTTTTTTTTCCCCAAAGCGATACACGCATATCTGTTAAGTATTTATAATACAGAACGACTTCGTTTCAAAATTAACAATTCTTCCTCTTACTTGTCCTCGCACGGGTTGGCCCCAAAGGCAACTGATTCTCATTCTGATATTACTACTTTTGTCAGCTTTCCCTGCAAAAGTATAGAGAGGCGTTATATTATTTTCAAGCTGAGAATGAATCTTGGACTTCTTTCGTCTAACCAAACCAAGGTCCAGAAATATTATATTTTACCTAACCATTAGGGTTCCAGTCTTTTCTTAATTACATAATTGTTATTATTGCATGTTTTCCCTGAGGGTGTATAAGGATTATTGGATATTGCAAGAAGCAGTGGTGTCTGATGCTGTTAAACAGGATGGATGCAATCTCTGCCTCTGGGAGCTTGTCTCTGGTTAATAACAAGAAGAAGAACTAGAATATGCCTTGGGAGCAGGAATTGCATGATGCTGTCTCACATAGAGACTGAGCTGTCTTCAGTTGCTTACTCACTTCTCATAATTCTTCAAGATATCACTGAAGGAACCTGCTGATTAGAGCATACACGAGTGTCCCCCAATGCATTCTATCTGCTCACAAGATGTTTCCTTCCTATAAGTAGAGCTTAGTGTGGCCTCTCTGACCTCTCTTATCTTCTTATACTCCTTCACCATTATGCTATTTGTTTATTGGGCTTTCTCCCATGTCAGGGGAGTTTATCATAGAATGAGGAATGGGGAACACATTTTCATGCATTTCTTTTTTTTTCAAACATCTGTTCCAAAAGAGCTCCAATATTCTGACCTCTCCTAGGATGAGTGAGGTGGCAAAAGAAGCTCGAATATTTATATTTCAGAACTGGAGATTCATTAGTGTCGGGGCAGCTAAGCTTTTAGCAACTTTAGAAGGAGAAGAAGGCTCCAGGAATAGGGATACAGAAATCTTCCTGGTACAACAGAAGTTCAAGGGATATGAGAGGGGCGTGATAACTGCTATAAGTGAGGATGAGAGGCAAGCGGTGTATCATTATATACATATAGTAGTACGCATAGTTCTCATGACTTACGTGGACAAAACTTACCAATTCCTCAAGAAGGTCACAAAAAGAGTTGGATCGTTAAGTCAGGTTGACAAGCAGTATCAGAGATTTTACTCAGTATCGAACTTTACTAATAATTTCAATGATACAATAATTGTAAGGTACAGACAAAATAGACA
>NW_011889578.1:30809-32327 GCF_000151845.1 Pteropus vampyrus | reverse complement strand
TTGGATCGTTAAGTCAGGTTGACAAGCAGTATCAGAGATTTTACTCAGTATCGAACTTTACTAATAATTTCAATGATACAATAATTGTAAGGTACAGACAAAATAGACACATCCAGCCCTGCTTTGCAGCTCTCAGCTCCTTTCTTTCCATTTTAGGACACACGTTGGTCCAGACTAGTTGATTCATATATGAGATCCCTAAATGAAGTTTGTCACTGCATCACATACACACAAAAATTTAATCTTTGGGCATGATACATCACCATTTTGCACTCAGATGGCAATATAGTTTTTGTGATATTCTCCAGGAAGCTATGCTCCATAAAGCCTAGATTCCAGTCCTATCTTTACTTTCATTTTGTTGGTAAATTATATTAGACATTCTACCATATCCTGTCCAAAACATTCCATAGATGGAATTTTGGGCAGCAAAATCTGCTAATGTTTGTTTGTCAACAGCATTATTACAGGAGAATTTTCAAGTCAGAATACTTTTTTCCCTTCTTCTTTAAAAGAAGAATAATTGCAGGCTCATGCTAGCAATTTTCTTTCCTCTCAGGGATGTCTGCATTTTCAAAGCAATGGGATCAAATCAATTTCTAATTGGTGCTATTGCAATGTATACTATTATACTGTTTTGCAACATTTTAGTTAGAAATTTCTAGACAGGGAAAATGCCTCACTTTTCATATCTTACGTGGTCATTAACTTTTTCTTGGAGGTCTTTGCTTGAATGATCTTCTACTTATTGAAGTCATCACTTGCTTTGAACAAGGGGCAACAGTAAATTACAAGGAGGGGAGAAAAAGTGTGATCACCTGCAGTGGCCCCCAGGGAAATGGAGATCCTGCAGAGAGAGATGCATCTCCTAGAAGGATACTTAACTTTCCAAAAACAAGACATTAGTGAATCTGAACATTTCAGTGGAATTTCAGTCTGGGTTCTCTCTGCAGCAGACTCTGAGAACGTTTTTGGGTGCAAAGTTGTTGCGATGTGCATGGAATAAACATTGGAATCAGTGTGAACACAGGAAAGAGAAAGCAGAGCATAATAAAGGCTGTCCTCTGGTTGTAGCTACTAGAAGAGGAGACTGGAGCTAACGCTGTTCAGCGATTCTGGTAAATGGGACAAGCCGCGATGTGCTGAATTGCCTGAAGCCAGGGCAGAGGTTGCTGGACTAGCTGAATCCTGAGACCATTGAAGTTCATGCAGGAGAGAATTTCTGAGCACATCTGGGGTGCCCTGTGTGAGAGCCGCAAGGCCTCAGCAGTTTTAGGAGAAAAAAGTCTGCAAATACAGAGCTGTAGACAGTGATTGGCTACAGGTCAGCCAATATCCTGAGAAATTGGATGGGACGATGACAACCTCTGCTCCAAGTGGTGATAAGTCGCAGAGAGCCTGGCACAAGAACGACTCAATTACCTATGTACAAGAAAGAATCCAGTCAACCAGGGTTGGCGGTTCAGAAAGAATTAAAGAAAGGCGTA
This sequence comes from Pteropus vampyrus, assembly GCF_000151845.1. NCBI lineage: Eukaryota > Metazoa > Chordata > Mammalia > Chiroptera > Pteropodidae > Pteropus > Pteropus vampyrus. The sequence continues at coordinate 30,840 of NW_011889578.1, read as the reverse complement.
TGTATACATTCACACACACATACACATATAT
>NW_011889578.1:29003-29577 GCF_000151845.1 Pteropus vampyrus | reverse complement strand
ACCTATGTACAAGAAAGAATCCAGTCAACCAGGGTTGGCGGTTCAGAAAGAATTAAAGAAAGGCGTATGTATACATTCACACACACATACACATACATATAGATACATACACACACATATATACATGTATTATATGTATTTTATGTATATATATACACCTTTTATGTATATATAGCTATACAGCTTTATATATCCTATATATGTATCTCCACTGTGCGAGCACGTACTTTTGTGTGTTCAGTTATCTTATTTGCGACTTGAGTCTAGAAGTCTTGAATTGCTTTCACAAATTTTATTTCTCTGTCAGTAAACTACAGTAAAAAAAAACACAATAATTGGTTTTAGTCTCATCAAATATGGTTCTGAAAACTTGGAATCACCTCCAAATGAAGGTAGTCCTGTCAGTGTTGGAAGTATAGTAATAACCCAGAATATATATTCTGTCACAAAATTGTATCTGTTTATAACTAAGGATGGAAGCAGAATCTGAAACTTTTATTTATCTAAGGTGATTTTACATTGGCAAGAAAATGAAAAAAAAATAGGCAATTTTTGTTATTTCAACTTTGTCCAA
>NW_011889578.1:27539-28899 GCF_000151845.1 Pteropus vampyrus | reverse complement strand
GTCATGTTCAAATGACTTGAAAAGAAAGGAACGTTGGAGAATATAATGTTGGAAGCTTTTAAGGCTCACTATAGTGTGTGATAGATCACCTAGGTAGTCGTAGAGCTCAGGTGTGTATGTGTGTGTGTATGTGTGTGTACATGGAAGAGTAATGAGGCACTATAATGTGGGCTTAACCACCTAAAGTAGTCGTGGAGCACAGGTGTGTGTATTTGTGCGTGTGTGTTTGTGTGTGTGTACATGGAACAGTAATGAGAAGTCACTGTGTTTCTACCTTTTGATCCTTGCCTTCAACACATGAGTTAATGAGGCAGCCATTGAAAGTACAGAGTGCGAGGTACAAATATCAACCTATCTGTTCTGAAAAATCAAAATTAAGAAAACACATAGACACACAGAGAGATAGGCTTGATTTGAACTATATTGCATGTGTGCTCTGGAGAAAGACCACTGGGGTTTCAATAATAGTGACCTTGTTCAAGTATTTGGCTGTGCCATAGCTTTCTCATCAGTAGAATGAGTATGTTTACATATCTTTATTATTAAGTCATTTTAGAAATAAACGAGCTAATATAAGCCAAGTGCTGTCATCTGTGTTTAGCACTAGGTAAATTATACATTTTTCTCATTATTAAAAGGGAAAAAGTCTGCGTGAAATTTTATTACACCAAATAAATTTAAGTTTGGTGTACATATCATTTTTCTTGTGTTCTAATAATTTTCAAAGGTGTCGATGTTCAAACATTAAAAAAAACCCTTTCATCTCCTTTTATGATAGTCAAAGTGCTCATATTACACAAATACAATTACACAAGTGAGGATTTCCTGTATTGTGGTTCCAGGAACATTTTAAAAGCTAGTGATTTTACTGCTTCTCTTTCATACTATACATTGTGTCTCACCAATAGGTGATTCAAGAATATCGTTTAAATACTCAATTTTTCTTTTCCTTTTTCTGTTAAAGTACCTCATATGCAATGCTCGGATTTCTAGCATCCTGCTCACTTCTGTGACCTAACAACGTCCTACTGGAACAAGCACACAGTGTGCCTTATCTGTGTCGACGTGGGAACACCATTTCTCATGGCAGGTATGTGAGGTCCTGGTCATAAAATAAAAATAGGTATAACCAGAAAAGGAATCTCCTAGATATGGATATTTCAGGGAAGTTCTTTATGAAGAAAAAGGGGCGGGGGGGCATTTTTTTGTCTTGATATATCTGCATTTTCCACTTCATTTGATTTTTCCGATTCTTCATTTGGTAACTTTGAAATAGTTTTGTGAAGCTTCTCCACTGGTTTAAAGAGTGGCTTCTAAAAGAGAAATCTCCAAATTCGGAATGGGAACTGAATTTACCAGG
>NW_011889578.1:24539-26399 GCF_000151845.1 Pteropus vampyrus | reverse complement strand
CAAGCCTATATAAAGAGGATAACTGTGATGAAATCGTTTAACATAAAAGGCTTCATTTCCAGATTTACAAATATTTTGTTATTTGATAAACCTGTATCTAATTAAGTAAATTTCTAATCGTTTCTTATAGTATTTACTAAACCAAGAATTCAGCCAACACCATCTCCAGTACCCACCTTAGAACCCCAGAAAGGTAGGTTTCATGCTTTGGAAAACCTTAGTGTCAGTGGAAGATGAAATAGAAAGTTTCTTGTTTCCTTCACACAGAAGCATAATGAAATGAAACAAAGAGTAATGTGACTTTACCTACTAAACGTAGGGTAGTCTCAATTCATTTTTCCCTAATGCATGAATTATTAAATTACATTGAATGTGTTTCTCATGTATTTAAGTCATAAGATAAATATTAGCTTAATAGAACATAATTTTCCTGCTCATGATTAAGTAGGAAATCATAAATTATAGTAAACATTACAGCTAATCTTCATTACCTGCTTGTGATTGCTCATAAGGCATACTTTCATATCTCTTTAACTTTGCTTCTATTTATTTTATGACTCAGAATATAGTGCAGAGATTTCTCCAATTTTAAACTTACACGATATAAGCCAGTTTGGAGTCCAATCTTTATGCATCTTTTTTCAAATAGACTATATTTATATTATTCTTTTTAGTATTTTTTTCAGCACTTTTGAGGTATAATTGACTTAAATACTGTGTTAGTTTGATGTGTAAAGTATATTGATTCAATACATAAATATTGCAATGTGATTACTGCTGTAGCTTAAGCTAATACCTCCATCATGTCCTATAATCAGTTAAGATTTACACTTTTAGCAACTGGGAAGTATGTAATATTGTTAACTATAATCACAGTGCTATGCAGTAAGTAGATCCTCGGAACTTATTCATCTTCTACTGGAAGAGTGTACCCTTTGACCAACAGCTCTCCATTTACCCCACCCCAGATCCTGATAAGCATCATTTGAGTCTATAATTCTAGTACCATTCATTTCTCAAAGATTTGAGTACCTACCCTATGTACTACTTGTATCATTGAGGATAATAAATGTTTAAGACACTATCACTGGTAAAATGTATAATTGGATATTATACTAACCATTTTATTTTTTTTCATTTTGAAAATAAAATATCCAAAACATAAATCAGAATTCTCCTAATGTACCACATTCCTTTCCAACTCAGAAAATATACTAAAATGCTTTTCTCTATTTAAATATCTCTTTCATCATGCTTATTGTCATTCACACAGTAGAAGTCAACTTTGGCTCAGTAGCTCAGAAAGGGTTCTTCTAGCTGCTACCTTATCCTATACTCTGTTACATAATGTTTAACATACTGATTTTTGTGTGTATACATAACTAATTTAGCATTAAATATAGTTAGTAAATTATTGACAATTATATAATTCTGACTGTATCTCTAGAATAGAAACTCCATGAGGAAAAAAGTTCAAGTCTGACTCATTAACATTCCCTGAACTCTGATGTACGTAGTACATTCTCAAAGAATATGTGTGGGGGAAAAACACTTGATTTTTGAATGAGTAAATAGCATTAAACAAAGTCAAATCTCCTAAGTCATTAGAGACTTTGTTTTCATGTTTTATTTTTTCTCTTAGACTCTTCTTGCCAAAAAATGTGGATTGGATACCAATGCAACTGTTATTTTATTTCTAATGAAATGAAAACTTGGGAAGAAAGCAAAGATTTCTGTGCTTCTAAGAATTCCAGTCTACTTCAGTTACAAAACAAAGATGAATTGGCATGTATTGAATTCTGGTTTCTTGTATTTTCTTTGGCCTAAGGAAAAAATACTATTTCAGTATGCTGACTACTT
>NW_011889578.1:20921-22344 GCF_000151845.1 Pteropus vampyrus | reverse complement strand
GATGACAAGGAGGTCCGGTGTTAATAAGAATGGTATGTTTACCTCTTATATTAGTACTAACTATCTACCGCTAGAGCCTATAAAGTGTTGAAATTGGTCTCATACGATTTTTATATATTTGAAGCCATGTGTTTTAAGGTTGATGAAATTCGTGCTCTTCCATGATGATAAAGAACTTCATGAATATTTGGATTTAGTACATATGTTTAATATTGTATGTAATATATTTTTTCATATGTACATTCTTGTGAATTTTCTCTGGAGAAATTTAAATAAAACAATTTACATCATAAAATATATATCAACATCATTTCAGTCCTCTGTATGACATACTAATGGGGAAGTTTCATCTCTACCTCACTTTCCTGAAAGTTAATTCTTTCTGGATATCTATCCACCTATATGTTTTAATTTAGAACTGAAAGTGCCATAGGACAGTTTCCTCATGTGTGTCACCAGACTTCCCAGGGGAACACACTGAGTGCTGTACAACAACTGTAAGTCTTTGGCCGAATACGTGGTTCATGTGTGTTTGTTTTCAGAGTTTGCAAAGGTCAAGGGACTCTAAGCCCTGATCACATAAATTTACAATATCCATTTATTTTATTGCACATGTTTCTTGCCTTATGCTTATCCATCAACAAGAGTCACTTACAAGTGCACTGAGGATCTTAATCTCTAATCAATCAAAAACTTTTCTTGAAAGTTTTATGTAAAATATTAACAATTCCCTTATTTTGCGTGTGGGAAAGGGAGCAATTCATTTTATTGAGGGTTTTCTGAGTGTATCAAAGAAAGCCTGGGAATACAATCAGATTTGATTTCTATGACCTGGATGGGATTTTTCTACCTCACAGATATCATAATCCTATTTCCTCTTTTGAATTTTTATTACATATACATCTTTAAAAAATCATATTGGCATCTCTATTTGCTGTCCTGTTTTATATTTCAAATCATAATAATTAAGAATCCAAATTGAAATTCAACATATAAACAGCCAAGAAGAGGAAAAGACCTTTTATTTTTTAAATCAAAAAGCATAAATATAATAGGACTACAACCTGAACTATTTACATTGTTGTATAAAGATTGACATAAGAAATGCACTTAAGTTATGTTATAAAAAATAAAGGATGGAATATAATATCTTTAAACATTTAACTTGCAAGAAGAGAAACTGCATTGTACTTTCCAGATATTTCACTTGTTTTGGCTTTGTTGTCCATGTGATTTCACAATGATATATTTTTAATTAGAAATATAAAAATAGTGTTGTTAAGTTTATAAAGAAATCACTAGTTTTCTGTCCTACTATCCATGAGGCCAGTTCATCTAAGTTTTTGCTTGTTTGTTTGTTTTAGTTTGTTTGTATCCTGCTCTGGGTGGGTTTTCTCTGTATGAACCAAGGAGGATAGTCTCT
>NW_011889578.1:20486-20871 GCF_000151845.1 Pteropus vampyrus | reverse complement strand
TATCCTGCTCTGGGTGGGTTTTCTCTGTATGAACCAAGGAGGATAGTCTCTCTTTATAAAGTTTGTCCAGGATGAATCTCAATTGTTTTCATTTAGCCACACACTAGTATAGGTTCAAATGATTACTTTCTACATTGTCACGCTATGAGATGTCCAGAGCCCAATCTACCTTTTTATTGAGAACTCATGAACATTCATTACAGTTGCAAGAGCAAAGAAGAAACAGAAGTGTGAAATATGACAGGTTCTGTCCAATTTCAGAGAATAATCTATGTCAAAAATTTTCCTCTTCTGCCAAAAGAAGAACATTCCTATTGCCTCACAATTACAAATCTCAGAGGTTATTTTTAGCCCCATATCATCTCGGAGTACTATGATGGAAAGC
>NW_011889578.1:19812-20436 GCF_000151845.1 Pteropus vampyrus | reverse complement strand
GTTGTCCAATTTCAGAGAATAATCTATGTCAAAAATTTCCCTCCTCCTCCAAAAGAAGAACATTCCTATTGCCTCCCAATTACAAAGCTCAGAGGATTTTTTGTTTTTGTTTTTGTTTTTTTTTAGCTCCCTTATCATTTCAGAGTACTGTGATGGAAAGCCATAGTTTGAATGAAGGACATGGCAGTATCTTTCCCACGGCATGGTCTCATCATACTAGTTACTCTAAGTTCAGATCCGTCAGATCCATTTCAGTTTTTATTATTGTTCTTCCCACTCTTATCTGCATTCTATTTTTTGTTTTTTATTCTGAAAATATCTGTGTAGTCTTTGAGATGGGAAAGACTTCTTATATATAAAAATCTTTCCACAAAACGATCTTTTTTTTCCCCTCTGACATCAGATTTCTGATATATTCTCTAGGGAAAGATACATTGTTTTTCTTCTTACGTTCTTTTGTGAAATGGGCTAATGTGTATGGAAGGACTAGTTGAGTGACTATAAGAGTGCTGGATGTAAAAGGTAGGGATATCTAAGAAACACATAAAGTGAAATAATATGGCCAGTTGTCAGTTTATATTTCTTTAATTTTATCCTGTTACTCTATGTGTATTATCTTGAATG
>NW_011889578.1:17882-19762 GCF_000151845.1 Pteropus vampyrus | reverse complement strand
TCTGCCAAAAGAAGAACATTCCTATTGCCTCACAATTACAAATCTCAGAGGTTATTTTTAGCCCCATATCATCTCGGAGTACTATGATGGAAAGCCGTAGCTTGAATGGAGGAGATGGCAGTATCTTTCCCACAGCATGTATCTTTCTCATCATACTAGTTACTCTCAGTTCACTTCATAACCATCGGACCATTTCATTTTTTATTATTCTTCCCACTTGTACCTGCATTCTACTTTTTTTTTTTATTCTGAAAATATCTGTGTAGTCTTTGAGATGGGAAAGACTTCTTTTACATAAAAGTCTTTCTACAAAACGATCTTTGTTTTCCCATCTGACATCAGATTTCTGATATATTCTCTGGGGAAAGATATATTGTTTTTTTTCTTATGCTCTTTTTTTGAAATGAGCTAAATGCATATGGAAGGACTAGTTGAGTGACTATATCAGTGCTGATGTAAAAGGTAGGAATATCTAAGAAACACGTAAAGTGAAATAATATGGCCAGTTGTCAGTTTATATTTTTTTAATTTTATCCTATTACTCTATGTGTATTATCTTGAATGTATATAATACATGTTACAGACTGATACATAACAAGTTATGAGAAATTTAGACACTTCAAACTACACACGTTTCTTATCTCATATTATCTGGATCAAAAACTGAGCATGCCTTAGTTTTTCCCTTTATTTGTGGTTCCACAAAGCTGGAACCAAGGTCTTGGCCAGTCTGTATTCTCATTTGAAATTCAGAGTCCTCTTCCAAGTTCATTTGAGCTGTTGGCATAATTTAGTTCCTTGTGGTTGTTGGACTGAAACCCTTAGCACCCAGAGTCCACGCTCTTCATAGGCAGTCACACCATGGCTGCCTGCTTATTCAAGGTTACAGGGGAGCATCTCTGACTCATCTCTCTATCTGGTCTGTATAGTTTCTTTTAAGTGTTCTTCTGAGTAGGTCGGTTCACCCATAATATCTCTTTCAATTAACTGAAAATTGGCTAATGTAGAATCTTAATTACATCTGAAAAATAGCTTTGTCGTTGCCTATTCCTGTTTTCTAACCATAGAGTAACATACCTTGGAGATACTATAGACGTTTTTCCTGACCACATTAATAAAGCATGTATCGCAAAAAAACCAGACTGTAATCTTTTTGCTGGTAGAGGCTCTTGCGTTCTATGTATAAAAAATGCGACACCTGAGAAGTACAATAAAAGAAGCTCAACGACAGGAGGTATACCTGTATTGATAATCTCACTGAAACTAAAGGGGAAGTGATTATACAGTGCTACGTGAAGGCATGGGAATTCGGGGAGCCAACTGAGAGGTTTGTCTACCATATCAACAAACTCCTAAAATTTGTTTTAATTGCTACTTTATAGTTTATTGAATTTAAACACTGCCTTTTGATTTTTGATAACTAGGAATTTAATTCACATACGTTAGGATGAAGAATCCTATTCTAGTTACCATCACATATTTATTTTTAGTTTGTTCTCCCCGCCCCCACCCCAAAAGTTCAGGTGCTTGCTGCTCAAAAACCAATACTCCAGAGACAAGTGTTGGATAGAAAGGAAAGGTTGCTTTATGCAGGAAGCTGGCAGCCTGGGAAGAATGCAGACTAATGTCCAAAAGCCATCTTTGAAGTTCAGGATCAGGCAGAAGAGTTTTAAAGAGGTGGAAGGGAAGGGGAGGCCAAGGAACTGAGAGAAGTCAGTGTTTCTTTAGTCATAGATAACAATTGTCACACCAAACTCCTGGGTGTCAGCAGCTGGTAACAGCGATCTTGGAGACATTCCTTCCTTCTGCAAAACAAACTCATAAATCCTCCTCCATGCCCTGAAGTTATCTCCTCCTGCTTAACAAAGAAACAGCACATG
>NW_011889578.1:16493-17832 GCF_000151845.1 Pteropus vampyrus | reverse complement strand
GAATGTATATAATACATGTTACAGATTGATACATAACAAGTTATGAGAAATTTAGAAACTTAAAACTACACACGTTTCTTATCTCATATTATCTGGATCAAAAACTGAGCATGCCTTAGTTTTTCCCTTTATTTGTGGTTCCACAAAGCTAGAACCAAAGTCTTGGCCAACTGTATTCTCATTTGAAATTCAGAGTCCTCTTCCAAGTTCATTTGAGCTGTTGGCATAATTTAGTTCTTTGTGGTAGTTGGACTGAGACCCTCAGCACCCAGAGTCCACGCCCTTCATAGGCAGTCACACCATGGCTTCCTGCTTATTCAAAGTCACTGGAGAGCTTCTCCGACTCATCTTTCTATCTGGTCTGTACAGTTTCCTTTAAGTGTTTTTCTGAGTAGATCGGTTCACCCATAATATCTCTTTCAATTAACTGAAAATGGGCTAATGTAGAATCTTAATTACATCTGAAAAATAGTCTCATCATTGCCATTTCCCGTATTCTAATCACAGAGTAGCATCCTATGATACAGGCATATTTTGGAGATACTGTGGGCTTGTTTCCAGATCATCTAAATAAAGTACGTATCACAAAAAAGAAGCCTAGCTATAATCTTTTTGCTGGTGGAGGGTCTTGCCTTCCATTTATATAAATGCAATACCTGAGAAGTGCAATGAAAAGAAGCTCAACAAAAGGAGGTATACCTGTATTGACAATCTCACTGAAACTAAAGGGGATGGGATTATACAGGTGTACATCAGGGCATGGGAATTTGGGGAGTCAACTGAGAGCTTTGTCTACCATATCAACAAACCCCTAAAATTTGTTTTAATTGCTACTTCATAGTTTATTGAATTTAAACACTACCTTTTGATTTTTGATAACTAGGAATTTAATTCACATACATTAGGATGAAGAATCCTATTCTAGTTACCCTCACATATTTATTTTTAGTTTGTTCTCCCCGCCCCCACCCCAAAAGTTCAGGTGCTCGCTGCTCAAAAACCAATACTCCAGAGACAAGTGTTGGATAGAAAGGAAAGGTTGCTTTATACAGGAAGCTGGCAGCCTGGGAAGACTGCAGACTAATGTCCAAAAGCCATCTTTGAAGTTCAGGATCAAGCAGAAGAGTTTTAAAGGGGAAGGAGAGGAAGGGAAGAACAGGGAACTGAGAAAAGTCAGTGTTTCTTTAGTCATAGATAACACTTTGTCACACCAAATTCCTGGGTGCCAGCAGCTGGTAAGAGCGATCTTAGAGACATTCCTTCCTTCTGCAAAACAAACTCATAAATCCTCCTCCATGCCCTGAAGTTATCTCCTCCTGCTTAACAAAGAAACAGCACA
>NW_011889578.1:16112-16443 GCF_000151845.1 Pteropus vampyrus | reverse complement strand
AAGTTATCTCCTCCTGCTTAACAAAGAAACAGCACATGGACAGCACAAGAGTATACTGTGAGAACAAAAGGAGTTGAACAAGAAAAGCAGTTAACCTGTGTACAAAGACTAATTAAAAATTAAATTATTTCATTCTAGCTCCCCAAAATGCAAGGGCCATTAAAATTATAAGGTGCTGGACTGTAGTTCCTCCAGTAGTGACATCTAAGTTGCCTAATAGTTATTTTATAGCTGGGCTGGGACAGCTCTTTGCTGATCTGCAGAGATTCTGAACATCAGTTTTTGCCTCTTGGGTATAATAAGGACTGTGAGCTAACTAATTAGCTAACTA
>NW_011889578.1:15747-16062 GCF_000151845.1 Pteropus vampyrus | reverse complement strand
CAAGAGTATACTGTGAGAACAAAAGGAGTTGAACAAGAAAAGCAGTTAACATGTGAACAAAGACTAATTAAGAATTAAATTATTTAATTCTAGCTCCCCAAAATGCAAGGGCCACTAAAATTATAAGGCGCTGGACTGTAGTTTCTCCAGTAGTGACATCTAAGTTGCCTAATAGTTATTTTACAGCTGGGCTGGGACAGCTCTTTGCTGATCTGCAGACATTCTGAACATCAGTTTTTGCCTCTTGGGTATAATAAGGACTGTGAGCTAACTAATTAGCTAACTAACTAGCTATCTATCTGACTAACTAGTTTT
>NW_011889578.1:9900-13865 GCF_000151845.1 Pteropus vampyrus | reverse complement strand
AGTTCATCTTCATTTCTTTCAGAAGTTGTCTCTCCCTTCTCTGTTACTCTACCATGATTCAGAGTGGGTTGAGGAGAGATTCAAGTGTTACAATTCTTCTTACATTTTTTCTAAGGAAGCAAAAATTTTGATAGAAAGCTGGGGTCTCTGTGACTGTCAGACCCAGTGTATTTCATTGAGAGAGTAGAGGTGAATGAATGTTTTCTCAAACCAAGTATCACACAGTTACCTTTGAAGGACATTGAAAAATACTTCAAAATTAATCTGAATACTTTTTATTTGACATTGAATGGAGTTTGGGACAAATTTTCTGGTTATTACTTTTACTCTAAAATACTCATTATAAAACCAACATAGGTGCCTCCAGTAATTACATGATTGGCATACAATTCAAGTTTTTGGAAAGGTTTAAAAATTCTTAGGAAAATTCATAAAAGATAAAAGAGGTCATTATAAAACATTAAGATATAGATACTTGTTTTTCCATGACAATGAAATGGTCTAAGTCAAGAATAAAATATGTATTCAACAGTCTTAATATAATATATCATTTATATAAACTTATGTTCATTTAATATATAATTTAAATAAACTTATTAGGTTCTACTCTTATACTTTAAATAGTTAGAGAGAAAATAGGTGATCATAATTCTACCAACTGCCTTCAATACAGAGGAAAATTTTATTCTTTGCCTTTGTTTTATTCAACCATCAATCAAACTTCTTTGAATCCTAATAATTTTAACTTATAGCTATCATTTGGTTTAAACAAATGTAGGATTTTTCAAAGTCTGTGAAATTAAATGGGGATGTATATTAGGTATAAAAATAAAAATCAGCTCATTCTTTTAAGAAAGAAGGTGTTGCAATGGCTTTATTGAAAACCTGTGCTAACTGCCTATGCAAAGTACAGGACATACCCACAAAGTTTCACTGAATTCAGATGTCTTGCGGTAGGACCTCAAATACCCTAGAGAGGAAATGTTGCTTAAAAGATTGAATTCTGTCCTCTCCTAAGATGAGTGAGGTTTTGTGGTGATTTGTACTCCATAAATGAGTTTATAAAAAGAGAAAGCAACGACATAGAGGGACAGAGAGAAATGAGTCGTGTGATTATTTATTCCCTTACTAAAAACAGAAAATTATTTTGCAGGATGAGGTTAAATGGCTGAGTTTGACCATACCTGCATTTGCTCTATTCAAAATGCAGGATGCCAAGCTGCAGGGGCAGAAGCAAATACACAAATCTTGTGTTGTTGTTGCTGCCGGGAAAGGATTCATTTCCTGTGTTGACTCTGTTTCCAACCAGGGCTTTTGCGATTCCCTCCCACCTTCCCATTTCCAGACACTCAGCACCTGGTTTGTGAGGGTGACTCTGCTTTCTCCCATGTTTTGTGAAGTGTCTCGTAGTTTGATTGCTCTCCCACTTTTTTGAATGCAAGTTAAGATTTCACCAAGGAATTCACGTTTCATAGAATTGCACTAAAAATAACATCTCGATGTGTGAAATTAGAGCTAAGTAAGCAAATGAAAAAATGGTAATTTTTCTCTACCCTGATTACTACGGTATGCTCAGAGGATAGAAGTTTCCCTGTGCCCTTACAGATTTTAGATTTTTGCTCATTTGTATACTGGTGTGAGCACACACACACGCGCGCGTGCACACAAACACACACACACAGATATACCCATACACCATCTCTATTTTATTATCCAGTGGAGTGCAGGGAATGGGAAATGTTGTAAATCAAAACCATTATATTTCTAAGGAATAGTTTATTTAACTGTTTTCGCTGGAGAAATTCTTATCTTATATGATTAAATATGGAAATTCTTACATTTTAATAAATCATACTCGTTTCTCTACCTCTAGAAGGCAGTGAAATGTATCAATATGGATTTTATCTTGTTGTAACAATATAAATGGTTTAAAATTTACTTATGTGATACTTGTTACACAAAGATATGTAAATTTAAACCATTTATATTGGTGATGATTACATTTATTTCTCTACTTTAAATGAAAAGAAAATTTATTTTTAGAATTTTCTGATTTTATTAAGTTAATTTGAACCTGCTTTGAAACCTCGGTTCTTCACCCAGTTTTTGTTACCTGATTTTCCCTAAAGAAACATAAACTATGCCCTAATTACCTTAATTCAGCACTTTTTACTTTTCTGGTGGGTTTTTGCTTATGCTTCTCAGTAAAGGAGTTCTTTTTTTCCTGTCATTTCAGAATCCTTAAATATCATGTGTCATGCATTGTAAAAGTCACTTTTATAATAATATTGCTCATATATCTTAAGAAACTTGGATTGATATACTTATTTTGCAACTACTATGTATTTCAAGCATTAATAATATAATTGAGGCACATATAACGATGTCAACCTTTTACCTTGAAATGGTCAAAAGCAAAATAATGAAATCCTTCGCTTCTATCTTAAGGGATAAGAACATTGTGACTATCATACTGAAACCATTTTCCCTCTTGAATAAAGTGAGATATAAGAGGAATAAAATTAAGTCATATGTCTACTGCCATGCCACCCTGAACAAACCTGATTGCGTCTGATCTCGTAAACTAAGCAGTGTCAGGCCTGGTTAGTATTTCAATAGGATACTACCTAGGAAGACCAGGTACTGTAGACATAAAAAATAAAAACTAAAGGATTGTAAGCTGACAAAGTCCTTGCAATCTGTGAGATCAACCAAGGATTGTCTCACCTAAAAAAAAATTAAGTCATGTGATAATTGGTGCAGAATATAAAAACCGTATTTCAAAGCCACCATTTTGAAAATCTACATTGTACAAAAACATATGTCTTTAATGCTTCCAAAAAAAGAAAAGGCTCACGATTAATTTTAATGTTTGCGATTATGGTGCAACTTTCTTTCAAGAGGACTTCAAAGAAAATGGGAGGTGGCTATTAAGTATTAATAAAAATTTATTAAATGTTGCCTTTGTCTTGTGCAGAACATGTAGAATATGCTCTTTAATGTAGTAAATATTTGAAAAGGTAGAGATGCTTAGTTATTGTAGCTAAAATAATTCTTAATCATAAATGACAAAATTCTTGTAATTTTTTCATATTTAATCTGAAGTTATTTACCAACTTATTTTGTTTAAAGTGTAAAGTTTTTCTTTCTCTTCCCAATCTCTCTTGCAAAACAGAAAAGTAGTTTCAGCTAATGAATTGAGCAGACATCTAATATTTTATATGCCTTTTGAGCTGTGTAACTTAATATTGAGATGCTTGATAATTTGTTTTATTATGTAAATGATAACATGGCGATGTGTTTTAATGTTAGTTCAACTATATATTTATACCATCTGGGGATGTGTGATTATAGATCTGTGAGAGAAACAATTTGTCAGTGTTCACCATGTTGTAAGAATCTATTGGAAGAGCTTAAACATCTAAATAAATAATGAAATAAAAGCATATTTAAAAACATTTGAAGTTTAAAATAGTTATAAATTATGCTTCCTGGAGATTTAATTTTTATTTATGAACAACTGTCTTTTTTTACCCCAAAGCGATACACGCATATGTGTTAAGTATTTATAATACAGAATGACTTCGTTTCAAAATTAACAAATCTTCCTCTTACTTGTCCTCGCACGGGTTGACCCCAAAGGCAACTGATTCTCATTCTGATATTACTACTTTTGTCAGCTTTCCCTGCAAAAGTATAGAGAGGTGTTATACTATTTTCAAGCTGAGAAGGAATCTTGGACTTCTTTTGTCTAACCAAACCAAGGTCCAGAAATATTATATTCTACCTAACCATTAGGGTTCCAGTCTTTTCTTAATTACATAATTGTTATTATTGAATGTTTTCCCTGAGTGCGTATAAGGATTATTGGATATTGCAAGAAGCAGTGGTGTCTGATGCTGTTAAACAGGATGGATGCTATCTCTGCCTATGGGAGCTTGTCTCTGGTTAATAACAAGAAGAGC
>NW_011889578.1:7441-9850 GCF_000151845.1 Pteropus vampyrus | reverse complement strand
TGTTCTCCATGTTGTAAGAATCTATTGGAAGAGCTTAAACATCTAAATAAATAATGAAATAAAAGCATATTTAAAAACATTTGAAGTTTAAAATAGTTATAAATTATGCTTCCTGGAGATTTAATTTTTATTTATGAACAACTGTCTTTTTTTACCCCAAAGCGATACACGCATATGTGTTAAGTATTTATAATACAGAATGACTTCGTTTCAAAATTAACAAATCTTCCTCTTACTTGTCCTCGCACGGGTTGACCCCAAAGGCAACTGATTCTCATTCTGATATTACTACTTTTGTCAGCTTTCCCTGCAAAAGTATAGAGAGGTGTTATACTATTTTCAAGCTGAGAAGGAATCTTGGACTTCTTTTGTCTAACCAAACCAAGGTCCAGAAATATTATATTCTACCTAACCATTAGGGTTCCAGTCTTTTCTTAATTACATAATTGTTATTATTGAATGTTTTCCCTGAGTGCGTATAAGGATTATTGGATATTGCAAGAAGCAGTGGTGTCTGATGCTGTTAAACAGGATGGATGCTATCTCTGCCTATGGGAGCTTGTCTCTGGTTAATAACAAGAAGAGCTAGAATATGCCTTGGGAGCAGGAAGTGCATGATGCTCTCTCACATAGAGACTGAGCTATCTTCAGTTGCTTACTCACTTCTCATAATTCTTCAAGATATCACTGAAGGAACCTGCTGATTAGGGCATACACGAGTGTCCCCCAATGCATTCTATCTGCTCACAAGATGTTTCCTTTCTAAGTAGAGCTTAGTGTGGCCTCTCTGACCTCTCCTATCTTCTTATACTCCTCTACCATTATGCTATTTGTTTATTGGGCTTTCTCCCATGTCAGGGGAGTTTATCATAGAATAAGGAATGGGGAACACATTTTCATGCATTTCTTTTTTTTTTCAAACATCTGTTCCAAAAGAGCTCCAATATTCTGACCTCTCCTAGGATGAGTGAGGTGCCAAAAGAAGCTCGAATATTTATATTTCAGATCTGGAGATTCATTAGTGTCAGGGCAGCTAAGCTTTTAGCAATTTTAGAAGGAAAAGAAGGCTCCAGGATTAGGGATACAGAAATCTTCCTGGTACAACAGAAGTTCAAGGGATATGAGAGGGGCGTGATAACTGCTATAAGTGAGGATGAGAGGCAAGGGGTGTATCATTATATACATATAGTAGTATGCATGTTTCTCATGACTTACGTGGACAAAACTTACCAATTCCTCAAGAAGGTCACAAAAAGAATTGGATCGTTAAGTCAGGTTGACAAGCAGTATCAGAGATTTTACTCAGTATCAAACTTTACTAATAATTTCAATGATACAATAATTGTAAGGTACAGACAAAATAGACATATCCAGCCCTGCCTTGCAGCTCTCAGCTCCTTTCTTTCCATTTTAGGACACACTTTGGTCCAGGCTAGTTGATTAATAGATGAGATACCTAAATGAAGTTTGTTGCTGCATCACATACACACAAAAAAGATGCTTTGGTCGTGATACATCACCATTTTGCACTCAGATGGTTATATACTTTATTTGATATTCTCCAGGAAGCCATGCTCCATAACGCCATAGATGCCAGTCCTATCTTTACTTTTATTTTGTTTGTAAATAATATTAGACATTCTACCATATCCTGTCCAAAACATTCCATACATAGAATTTTGGGCAGCAAAATCTGCTAGTGTTTGTTTGTCAACAGCATTATTACAGGAGCCTTTTTCAAGTCAGAATACTTTTTTCTCTTCTTCCTTAAAAGAAGAATAATTGCAGGCTCATGCTAGCAATTTTCTTTCCACTCAGGGATGCATGCATTTTCAAAGCAATGGGATCAAAATCAATTTCTAATTGGTGCTATTGCAATGTATACTATCATAATGTTTTGCAACATTTTAGTTAGAAATTTCTAGACAGGGAAATTGTCTCACTGTTCATATCTTAAGTGGACATTAACTTTTTCTTCGAGCACTTTCCTTGAATGATGTACTACTTATTGAAGTCATTACTTGCCTTGAACAAGGAATAATAGTAAATTACAAGGAGGGGAGAAAAAGTATGATCATCTGCATTGGCCACCAGGGGAGTGGAGATCCTGCAGAGAGAGATGCATCTCCTGGAAGGATACCAAACTTTCCAAAAACAAGACATTAGTGAATCTGAACATTTCAGTGGAATTTCAGTCTGGGTTCTCTGTGCAGTAGACTCTGAGAAAGGTTTTGAGTGCAAAGCTTGTTGTGATATGCATGGAATAAAGATTGGAAACAGTGTGAACACAGGAAAGAGAAAGCAGAGCATAATAAAGGCTGTCCTCTGGTTGTAGCTACTAGAAGAGGAGACTGGAGCTAACGCTGTTCAGCGATTCTGGTAAATATGACAAGCCCCAATGTGCTGAAT
>NW_011889578.1:5491-7391 GCF_000151845.1 Pteropus vampyrus | reverse complement strand
TTATTTGATATTCTCCAGGAAGCCATGCTCCATAACGCCATAGATGCCAGTCCTATCTTTACTTTTATTTTGTTTGTAAATAATATTAGACATTCTACCATATCCTGTCCAAAACATTCCATACATAGAATTTTGGGCAGCAAAATCTGCTAGTGTTTGTTTGTCAACAGCATTATTACAGGAGCCTTTTTCAAGTCAGAATACTTTTTTCTCTTCTTCCTTAAAAGAAGAATAATTGCAGGCTCATGCTAGCAATTTTCTTTCCACTCAGGGATGCATGCATTTTCAAAGCAATGGGATCAAAATCAATTTCTAATTGGTGCTATTGCAATGTATACTATCATAATGTTTTGCAACATTTTAGTTAGAAATTTCTAGACAGGGAAATTGTCTCACTGTTCATATCTTAAGTGGACATTAACTTTTTCTTCGAGCACTTTCCTTGAATGATGTACTACTTATTGAAGTCATTACTTGCCTTGAACAAGGAATAATAGTAAATTACAAGGAGGGGAGAAAAAGTATGATCATCTGCATTGGCCACCAGGGGAGTGGAGATCCTGCAGAGAGAGATGCATCTCCTGGAAGGATACCAAACTTTCCAAAAACAAGACATTAGTGAATCTGAACATTTCAGTGGAATTTCAGTCTGGGTTCTCTGTGCAGTAGACTCTGAGAAAGGTTTTGAGTGCAAAGCTTGTTGTGATATGCATGGAATAAAGATTGGAAACAGTGTGAACACAGGAAAGAGAAAGCAGAGCATAATAAAGGCTGTCCTCTGGTTGTAGCTACTAGAAGAGGAGACTGGAGCTAACGCTGTTCAGCGATTCTGGTAAATATGACAAGCCCCAATGTGCTGAATTGCCTAACGTCAGGACAGAGGTTACTGGACTAGCCAAATCCTGAGACTCATTGAAGCCCATGCAGGAGAGAATTTCTGAGCACATCTGGGGTGCCATGTGTGAGAGCAGCAAGGCCTCGGCAATTTTAGGAGAAAAAAGTCTGCAAATACAGAGCCGTAGACAGTAATTGGCTAGAGATTAGCCAATATCCCGAGAGATTGGAGTGGGCTGATGACAACCTCTGCTCCAAGTGGAGATAAGTCGCAGAGAGCCTGGCACAAGAACGACTCAATTACCTATGTACAAGAAAGAATCCAGTCAACCAGGTTTGGCAGTTCAGAAAGAATTAAAGAAAGGGATTGTAAACGTACAGACACACATACACATACATATAGATACACATACACACATATATACATGTATTATATAAATTTTATGTGTATATATATACCTTTTATGTATATATAGCTATACAGCTTTATATGTCCTATATATATATCTATCCTATGTGTGAGCACGTACTTTTGTGTGTTCAGTTATCTTATTTGCGACTTGAGCCTAGAAGTCTTGAATTGAACACAGCTTTCACAAATTATTTCTGTTTCAGTAAACTAAAGTAAAATAAAAAAGACAATGGATGATTTTAGTCTCATCAAATATGGTTCTGAAAACTTGGAATCACCTCCAAATGAAGGTGGTCCTGTCAGTGTTGGAAGTATAGTAATATCCCCAACTATATATTCTGTCACAAAATTGTATCTTTTTAAAACTAAAGATGGAAGCAAAATCTGAAACTTTTATTTATCTAAGGTGATTTTACATTGGCAAGAAAATGAAAAAAAAATAGGCATTTTTTTGTTATTTGAACTGTGTCCAACATTAAAATTAGAATGAATAGACTTAAGTGGGCAAAAGATCATTTATACATCACCTCCCTCAACAAGGATTTGCATGAAGCCTGGATTAATAAATTTCTGTGTCTACATTCTCTGGTAAGAATTTAAATTTTATTAATATTGATGGTTCAGTGAAAATAGTTGTATGCACACTATACAAAT
>NW_011889578.1:4152-5441 GCF_000151845.1 Pteropus vampyrus | reverse complement strand
TACATATCATTTTTCTTGTGTTCCAATAATTTTCAAAGGTGTTGATGTTCAAACATTAAAAAAAACCCTTTCACCTCCTTTTATGATAGTCAAAGTGTTCACATTACACAAATACAATTACACAAGTGAGGATTTCCTGTATTGTGGTTCCAGGAACATTTTAAAAGCTAGTGATTTTACTGCTTCTCTTTCATACTACACATCCATGTCTCACCAATAGGTGATTCAAGAACATCGTTTAAATACTCAATTTTTCTTTTTCTTTTTCTGGTAAAGTTCCTCACATACAGTGCTCGGATTTCTAGCCTCCTGCTCACTTCTGTGACCTAACAACGTCCTCCTGGAACAAGCACACGGAGTGCCTTTTCTGCGTCGACGTCGGAACACCATTTCTCATGGCAGGTATGTGAGGTCCCGGTCATGAAATAAAAATAGAAATAACCAGAAAAGGAATCTCCTAGATATGGATATTTCAGGGAAGTGCTTTAAGAAAAAAAAGGGGCAGGGGGCATTTCTTTGGTCTTGATATATCTGCATTTTCCACTTCATTCGATTTTTCTGATTCTTCATTCGGTAACTTTGAAATAGTTTTGTGAAGCATCTCCAACCGGTTTAAAGAGTGGCTCCCAAAAGAGAAATCTCCAAATTCTGAATGGGAACTGAATTTACCAGGGTACATTATGAACAATACATTACCACTATAGAGTAATTAGAGAATGCCAAATATTTAAGACACAATACTTAAAAAGACTATTTAAAAATTTACTGCTTGTGTTGTGACATGCAAAAACCATACAGATTAACGATTTGACAGATTGGACTGTTGCTAACGACAACACTCTTTGGGAGTGTGCTAAGGTTATTGCAGAATCTGTTAATGTAAAATTGTTTTGGGGAAAATGGCTACAAACCAGTAATTTGGGGTATAAGGTAATGTAATATTCTTGTAAAATATGGTTGCTTATGTATTATAATTTAGGGTATGATGAAATGAACCCAGCTTCCCAAATTATTACCCAGATGTTGGTTGGGGACCGTCTCATCACACCAGGTCCAATAGCTCTTGTGTCTTCTCTTCCCTGTGAAACCTCTGCAATGTCATGGACTCTTGACCTTTCTCAGAGCAATGAATGCATTGAGATTAGCAGGAGAACATGCTTCCAAGTGGTATTATTGTGACAATGATAGAATATGTTAAACAAAGACTGAAGGTCTAGACAAACTTTCCTTTGATTTCTGACTTGGGTGTTTACTAGCTTTGATACTTGGACAAAATAACATTATCGATG
>NW_011889578.1:2491-4102 GCF_000151845.1 Pteropus vampyrus | reverse complement strand
AACTGTGATGAAATCGTTTAACATAAAAGGCTTCATATAAAGATTTACAAATATTTTGTTATTTGATAAACCTGTATCTAATTAAGTAAATTTCTAATCGTTTCTTATAGTATTTACTGAACCAAGTATTCGGTCAACATCATCTCCAGGACCCACCTTAGAACCCCAGAAAGGTAGGTTTCATGCTTTGGAAAACCTTAGTGTCAGTGGAAAATGAGATAGAGTTTCTTGTTTCCTTCACACAGAAGCATGATGGAATGAAACAAAGAGTAATGTGACTTTACCTACTAAACGTAAGGTAGTCTCAATTCATTTTTCCCTAATGCATGAATTATTAAATTACATTGAATGTGCTTCTCATGTATTTAAGTCATAAGATAAATATTAGCTTGATAGAACATAATTTTCCTGCTCATGATTAAGTAGGAAATCATAAATTATAGTAAGCATTACAGCTAATCTTCATTACCTGCTTGTGATTGCTCATAACGCATACTTTCATATCTCTTTAACTTTGCTTCTATTTATTTTATGACTCAGAATATAGTGCAGAGATTTCTCCAATTTTAAACTTACACGATATAAGCCAGTTTGGAGTCCAATCTTTATGCATCTTTTTCCAAATAGCACTATATTTATATTTTTCTTTTTAGTATTTTTCTCAGCACTTTTGAGGTATAATTGACTTAAATACTGTGTTAGTTTAAAGTATGTCGATTCGATACACATATATTGCAATGTGATTACTGCTGTAGCTTTAGCTAATACCTCCATCATGTCCATAATTACCATTTTTTTTTGAGGTGACAGTTAAAATTAGCACTTTTAGCAACGGGGAAATATGTAATATTGTTAACTATAATCACGATGCTATTCATAGGTCCTCGGAACTTATTCATCTTCTACTGGAAGTGTGTACCCTTTGACCAACAGCTCTCAATTTACCCCACCCCAGATCCTGATAAGCATCATTTGAGTCTATAATTCTAGTACCATTCGTTTGGCAAAGATTTGTGTACCTACCCTATGTATTACTCGTATCATTGAGGATAATAAATGTTTAAGACAGTATCACTGGTAAAATGTATAATTGGATATTATACTAACCATTTTATTTATCTTCATTTTGAAAATAAAACATCCAAAACATAAATCAGAATTCTCCTAGTGTACCACATTCCTTTTCAACTGAGAAAAGATACTAAAATGGTTTTCTCTATTTAAATATCTCTTTCATCGTGCTTATTGTCATTCACACAGTAGAAGTCAACTTTGGCTCAGTTGCTCAGAAAGGGTTCTTCTAGCTGCCACCTTATCCTATACTCTGCTACATAATGTTTAACATACTGATTTTTTTGTGTGTATACATAACTAATTTAGCATTAAATAAAATTAGTAAATTATTGACAAATATATAATTCTGACTGTATCTCTAATAGAAACTCCATGAGGAAAAAAGTTCAAGTCTGACTCATTAACATTCCCTGAACTGTGATGTAGGTAATACATTCTCAAAGAATGTGTGTGGGGGGGAAAATAACTTGATTTTTGAATGAGTAAATAGCACTAAACAAAGTTAAATCTCCAAAGTCATTAGAGACTTTGTCTTCA
>NW_011889578.1:0-2441 GCF_000151845.1 Pteropus vampyrus | reverse complement strand
CACTTTTAGCAACGGGGAAATATGTAATATTGTTAACTATAATCACGATGCTATTCATAGGTCCTCGGAACTTATTCATCTTCTACTGGAAGTGTGTACCCTTTGACCAACAGCTCTCAATTTACCCCACCCCAGATCCTGATAAGCATCATTTGAGTCTATAATTCTAGTACCATTCGTTTGGCAAAGATTTGTGTACCTACCCTATGTATTACTCTTATCATTGAGGATAATAAATGTTTAAGACAGTATCACTGGTAAAATGTATAATTGGATATTATACTAACCATTTTATTTATCTTCATTTTGAAAATAAAACATCCAAAACATAAATCAGAATTCTCCTAGTGT
The DNA here is from genome assembly GCF_000151845.1 of Pteropus vampyrus. Classification (NCBI taxonomy): domain Eukaryota; kingdom Metazoa; phylum Chordata; class Mammalia; order Chiroptera; family Pteropodidae; genus Pteropus; species Pteropus vampyrus. The sequence continues at coordinate 2,090 of NW_011889578.1, read as the reverse complement.
ACCACATTCCTTTTCAACTGAGAAAAGATACTAAAATGGTTTTCTCTATTTAAATATCTCTTTCATCGTGCTTATTGTCATTCACACAGTAGAAGTCAACTTTGGCTCAGTTGCTCAGAAAGGGTTCTTCTAGCTGCCACCTTATCCTATACTCTGCTACATAATGTTTAACATACTGATTTTTTTGTGTGTATACATAACTAATTTAGCATTAAATAAAATTAGTAAATTATTGACAAATATATAATTCTGACTGTATCTCTAATAGAAACTCCATGAGGAAAAAAGTTCAAGTCTGACTCATTAACATTCCCTGAACTGTGATGTAGGTAATACATTCTCAAAGAATGTGTGTGGGGGGGAAAATAACTTGATTTTTGAATGAGTAAATAGCACTAAACAAAGTTAAATCTCCAAAGTCATTAGAGACTTTGTCTTCATGTTTTATTTTCTCTTTTAGGCTCTTTTTGCCAAAAAATGTGGATTGGGTACCAATGCAACTGTTATTTTATTTCTAATGAAATGAAACCTTGGGAAGAAAGCAAAGATTTCTGTGCTTCTAAGAATTCCAGTCTACTTCAGTTACAAAACGAAGATGAATTGGCATGTGTTGAATATTGGTTTCTTGTATTTTCTTTGGCCTAGGGAAAAAATACTATTAAGTATGCTGACTACTTTGAGTCACTCTTTAATCAGGTAGTAAATTCATGGTTGTATTTGAACTAATGACTAGTAGTTTTGTATACCTGAAAACAATCCTTTTGAAACCTATAAAATTTCTCAAAGATTTGTATGATAAGCATAAAAATCAAGATACATGTCACATATAGCACAAGAGACATTATAGAGAGAGATCAAAGAAGAAACACTGTCATTATTTTGATTCAAAGAACCAACTAAACAACTTTGTAGATTGTAGTGCTTTAATTGAATTTGTAATTTCTTTTGTAATTATATAGCTTTGTCTTCATTCCAGGATATAATATGGAATGAATAGAAAGAATATGATGATAAAATTATCCAATTCTTATGGAAAGGTGAAAAATTTCTCTGGCTGCATGAAGTAACTATTTGAGTATAGGTTGAGTAGGTTATATACCTAAGAAATTTGTTCCTGAAGATCCTGTCGATCTGAGATCAAATTTGATGTTGATCTCCTGTGGGAAAAAATGTGTTTCTTGAAAAATCCCTTTATAATGTTTTCCATTCCTCAATAAGGAAAATGTGGCAACATTTTTTTCTCCATAAATAAATGGTCCTGATGAGTGAGAAAATGTGAAGTGTGTTACTATTCCTCTTAAACTAGATGATAAATGATTTTAGTTTGAGTGATTTAAAGTCTGAATCTATGCTGGACACTGACTTTCTTAAAAGCGCACTATTCCCAGAGTAGATTCAAATTAGGTTAATATATTCACTTTCGTTTCCCAACAGGATTTCATGAACCATATCAGTGGATTGGTTTACTGGATCGGACTCTCTTACAATAAAGAACGTAGTGCCTGGTTGTGGGAGGATGGCTCTGCTTCTCTCTCTGAAACTCTGTAAGTTTCTGGCAGTCTGGGCTTCTTTATCCTTTAGGAGTTTGTTCTTAGATCTGAGCAAAAACTGTAACATCTGGCAGTACTGTAGCTAAGATAACCTGTCTGTAGCATGAGAATACATAAAAGAGAATGAATACGAGTGGCAATTTTAGCCCCTTCTAGAACATCCATGTGTATGCTCCAAAGCTCTTTTATGACCTGAGTTTGGTGTACTTGTGACCATAAAAGAGCTTTTGACTTTTTTTTTTTGTCTTGATGCAAGCACTTGGATGTATTGTGCATGTACAGATGCTCGTGCACAGAGAAGCTCTCCAGGAAAAACAAGATAGGCGTTATTGTCTTTATTCTGGGGAAGCCCAATATTCTCAGCATCTTCTCATGTTTCAGATATGCTGGGCTTATTTTCTGTATATTTGTGACCTTAGAATGTCACTTCCATTCATAAACATGGGCTTTGCAGCATCAGAAAATGATAAATTTGCTGCTCTGATTTGTTTTCCTAGCTTAGATTAGTCAATACATCTTCAAACAAAATAGAGGTAAGGT
>NW_011889577.1:103679-105575 GCF_000151845.1 Pteropus vampyrus | reverse complement strand
CACACACACACACACACACACACATTTTCCCTACGATTAGTTACCATTGCATTAGGGCGGTCCACGTGTTCAGTGGATAAATGAACATTGATACATTATTACTAAAGCCGATTACTTTACATTAGGGCTCATTCTTTGTGCTGTACATTCTATGGGTTTCTCCAACGCACACGATATCCGTTCCACCGTTACAGTATCACACAAAACAGTCCGGCCGCCCTGACCGTCCCCTCTGCGGACTCGCCCTTCCTCGCCTCCCGCCCAGCCCCCGAAAACCGCAGACCCTTTCTCGCTGTCTGAAAAGTGCCACCTTTCCCAGAAGATCCTGGAGGAGGCATCGCCGTGTGTGGCCCGTTCAGACGGGCTTCTTTCACTTAGCGACGTGCGTTTCATGTTCGTCCGCACGTTTTCAAGTCCTGATAGCTCCTTCCTTTTCGGCGCTGAATGATATTCCATTGTCTGGATGGATCACAGTTTATTGATCCGGTCACCTACCGAAGGACGTCTTAGTTACTGCTAAAGTTTTGGCAGTTACGAATAAATGAATAAAGCCTTTGTAAACGTGTGTATGCGAGTGTGGGTGTGGACACGCCTTTTGGCTCACTTGGGTAAATACCAAGGAGCGCGACGGCCGGGTAAGGGATGAGGCTCTGTTCCGCTTTGTGAGAAGCTGCCGAAGGGTCCCCTGGAGCGGCTGCCCCGTTTCGCATCGCCACCGGCGGTGACGGGAAGCCCCGATGCCGCGTGCGCTCGCCGGCATGTGACGTCGCCCGTGTTCTGGATGTTAGCCCTTCTCAGAGATGGACGGATGTCGCGGGCCGCGGTTTTTATGACGCTGTCTATGAAGGTGGCATTGAACGACACTGGATGGACATGGAGGAGAAATCTGAGAGAATGTCCGGAAGTCTAATCTGCTGACGGCTGACGTTTTTTTTTCCTTTGCTTTGAAGTTTGATAAAATGGAGATGTTGCTTCTTTGGGAAGGGTACGACCATCACACTAGAAACATGCGAACGCGCCTGGGATGTTGTGGATTAATAATGCCATCCAAATTCTAGGAGCGAGTGACAGCCTGGGACCCTCTGGGCGTGGGGGGACCCAGCGGGTCCCATCACCATTCCCATGAGGTCCCATCACCATTCCCGCGGGGTCCCCCCCACTCCCGCCGTGTCAAAAGCCAACTGCATTTCTGTCCTCCAGCTTGAGAACACACATTACTGCCTTCCACTCACATGCCTGGAGCGAGTTCTGCGGTCACAGTGGACCCCAGGGGACCCGGGCTGCCGCCGTAAATTTCCTCCCCAAAGAGCTTTACCTTTACCTTCCTCCCCACGCTTTACCCGAGACACACTCTCCGGAGCTCCAGGCCACCGCGGGCTCGCAGGAGAACAGCTCGCTTATCCGGGGACTAGGGAACCAACGCTCGCCACCCAGCACTGGCATCAGAACCAGAACTGGGCGAAACGAACACAGAAGAGCCTGGGCATCCGGAGTTTTCTTCACAGAGCATCATTCACTGGGCTGGATTTCTTAAAGGGACACCTAGGCGGAGAAGCCCACCCCTTTCTACTTTTATCAAGCAGTTCTAACTAGCTTGACTCCCGTTTTTCCGCGACGAGGTGCATTAAAGGGGGCTAATCTGCTTAGGGCTCCCTGGGGGCCACCTCGGGACACGCGTGGGGGGGGGTAACGAGCGTCACTGAGAGGGAGCTGGGCACACGGACTATCACCAGTCCAGGTCGCGCGAGGTCATGTCTTTAAGGACAAACGGCCCTACCGCCCTGAACACGGTTTAACAGGAGCGCCGGGTTCATTAAACGCGCCCACGCGCAGCGCAGCGGGACCGGCGCCCCAGCCCCGACCCTCGCCTCCGTGTGGCGGCGGCGACGTCTGCGT
>NW_011889577.1:98245-102347 GCF_000151845.1 Pteropus vampyrus | reverse complement strand
AGCCTCGGGTCAAGGCTTCCTGACTTCCCCTGCTCTAGATGGACACCTGTCACACCGACGTGGAAAGAGGCCAAACTGAGATAAAATGGAAACTTCCAACTTAAAAGCAATGGCGTCCCAGCCCACACACCCAGAGGGGAGGGGAGCACACGGCTCGCTCGGCGCCGCCTCCTCCAGGAAGCCTCACTGGGTTAAATGGAAACTGGACTGGGATGTGCTCTCTCCAGATTCCTAGAAGGGAAGGGAAGACAGATGCGGGCGGGCAGAGATGCGGGGCGCTGAAACGCATCGACAGTGAGCTGGGTCACGATAAGCGACGCGTCGCCCAGGGCGTGTCTCCCGCGGCCAGGAGAGGAAATGCCGCCACAGCTTAGGGACGGTCGGATGGCTGACCAAGACGGCCCCTCCTCACGGTCGGTTCTGTTCACCTTTTAGCACAGTGACAACGGAAGACTCTTTGGATACATGGCTGCGTATGTAAGAAAAATGACGCATATTTGATATTTCCATTGTAGAGCCAAATAAAAGGAATGACTTAACCTTTCCAAAGAATGGTCTTGCTAGAATTAGTAACTGGGTTTTAAATATAGAGCCACAGCTGGGATGTCTTCATCATATAATTACTTAACTGGGGACGTGCCATTAGGAAAGCAGCACGCGGTGTCACCGCAACCCCCTTCCCTGGAAGAACTGATTATGTGGACAAAATTCTATCCCTCACGAAGCGCTGCGATGGCCACGCACGTAAATAAGCAAGCATCTGTTTACACGAGCACGTAGTTAAATGCCGTCACAAAGGCACACATATATATTTTTATAATTTCAACCTCTTCCCATCTAATGAGCAAACTCAAAGAGTTCTATCTCATCCAGAACAACCGTATGAATAATAATTAACCCCAAATCACTTAAACATTTATTGCCCAATATTACGTAAGTGTTTTCACAATGAAGCTCGTCCTATCTATTTAAAACACATAATTATAATGGAAAATTACCCTGATCACTTAAATTCCAATACTACAGAGGCAAAATAACACTTTTCCCCCCATTGATCTAATTTAATGAGCTGAGGAAAAGCGCTGTAGATAATTAAGGGTCAGGCCGAGAAGAATATCTGTGTTTCTGACAAAATAATTCTGGGGGAGACGGTTTAGAGTGACAGAAAGAACTCACGGGTCGGGGTGAGTGCTCGTTTCTGGTTCTCACCTCTTACTTGGGGGAAAGGGATTCAGAGCCGCCAGTCTGCAGCCAGATTGCTTAGATTCAGATCCCACTTTCCCCACACACCCCCTTTCTAGCTGATGTCCTTGGGCAAGTAACCAGCCTTCTCTGTGCCTTAATATCCCCATGTACAGAATGGGATAGTGTAAGTACCCGCCTGGTGGGGCTGGTGTGAAGGCCGACAAGTTCATTCTGGCTGGATCTCTTAGTCACTGAGTGATGCTATTTTTACCTATTCTGCTTCAATTTTCTCTCTTGTAAAGTGAGGATAAGTCCTATTGGCCCTTCTGTTCTGCAGGCTACAATCATAACCGAATGTATGATTATCTAGAGTATCTAAGCACGAGTGGGCCTGTACACAGCGAGCAGTTAGCAACGCGGGCCATGACTGATTTTTCTTGACCTCATTCGATATAATAATGAGAAGTGAGAAGATATCGCTGATTCTAACCTTTCTTGGAACTCTCGTTGTAAAAATCAAATGCCGCTGTGTAAAACATTCACAAAGGCGTTATGCATTTATCATCTAAGTTCCAATTATTATAGAGGTGATTAAGAAGAAGGATGAGGATATTTCAGTGGATACACACATACTTAAAATTCTTTCGCAAAAGCGAACAGGTCGGACATTATCTCCCGTCACGCAATTATCCCACCGTCGCAATATTACCACAAGGCATATTACTCGTTCACCAGCAGCAGCACGTGAGGCTCACACAGTGTTTAGCTGAGGACACAGGAAGGGGCTGGACTTACTGCAGAGTTTTATATGAATCTGCCCTGCGGGTCTGAATTTTTTAAAAAATTATGATTTGGTTCTATAACTTTAGTGACCATAAGACATTCGAATAACTTGAGTTCGATGAAAAAAAAATCAAAATGGAAATATGTAGCTATTTAGAAATGGGTAGCCGAGCACCGTGAGGATCAGCCAGAGCGGCACCAAAAGGGAAATTCATAGCCTTAGATGTGCGTATTAGAAAACCGAAGAAAAATGTAAACAAACCAACCATGCCGAATTAAAAAAAAAAAAAAAACTAAAAATGATTTTAAAAGTGTGTTTGCTAATGAAATATCCTTTAAAGGGAGTTGGATACATGCGTCGAACACGCGGTGGGGGAGGTTCCATTAGGCTCAACGGAAAGACCATGAAATACTTCACGTCTGTCCAGCACGTACACGAAGGAGACAGGTGCACACCAGCCCTGCCCGCTGAGCGTCTTGTCACGTGAATCCTGGGGACATGGCAGGGGTGGTGGTCCCAGAAGAGAGGCTAGGCTGACACTGCAGAGGGGGCCTGGGGCAGTGGCTACTTTGATATTTTTGTGACCACGGCTACCTTTCGGGTTGTATCAGATGAATATGTGCACAGAGACTTTACGACGCTTCTAGCTTTTTGTGAAATCCAGAAGTTTCCAATTTCTGTTGACGTGAAATGAGGTAGAGGTGGTCATGGAAACCTGGGCGGGCAGTAATTTCCTTTCCCACTTCCTGTTCCTCACACACACAACACACACGCACACATGCTGTACACACAACACACACACAGACACATGCACGCACAACACACACAATACACAATACACCATCACACACACAGCTCACAAAGCACAGTCACACACAACAGTCACACACACACAACTCATGTACACACTAACACAGCACACAGCACACATACATAATCCATACACAACACAGTCACACAGCCACACACACAAAACTCACACACAAAACATACTGTTGCACACAACACAGTCACACAGCCACACACACGCAACTCACGTACATACTAACACAGCACACAGCACACATACATAACCCATACACAACACAGTCACACAGCCACATGCACAAAACTCACACAAAACATTCTGTCGCACACAACACAGTCACACAGCCACACACACGCAACTCACACACACACTAATACAGCACACAGCACACACACATAACCAATACACAACACAGTCACACAGCCACATACACACAAATCATATATACACAACACTAACACAGCACACACATGCACAGATGTAACCCAGACACAACACATATTGTCACACAGCCACACACAACTCATACACACTAACACACATGCACACAGCATACATATACACACATCATACACACACAAAGACAACCCAGACACAACACACACCTTCACATACAGTCACACATACAACTCACATACTCACACTAACAGTACACAGCACACACTAACATACAATGCACACACAACACTCACACAACACACTATCCCCACACGTGTACACACGACCCCCACACCGTATACACTCACACGTGCATACACAGCCCTAACACGCATACCCACAGCACCTTCTCACATGAGGAACACATACACACATAAACACACACACACTTATACACATTCACACCACACACACTCGCGTGCGTACACACACACACACACACATAACCGGTGAACCTGTAAACCGAACTTTGCAGAGCACAGCACAGAGTGTCCATCACACGGTGTTTTCTAATGTGGCCCTCGCAGACCCGCGGCTTCTGTGGCAGATGTTGTGCTGTCCAGGGGGCAGGTCACAAAGGGCCACCTGATCTCCAAGGTCCCGGGCCACTCGGCAAGACCTGCGCAGGCTCAGGCAACTGCAGCTCCTCGAAGAAGAACCAGCCCCTCGGGAGGACCGGGAAATGCCTGGCCCCGTCCTGGAGGAGCCCGAGCGAAGACCCAGCACGGGTCACACACACTTGCTTCCACTGGGGACATGCCAGGGAGGGGACACATCCACGAGGGCCCGAGTGTCCCCACAGCGCAGGACACAGTGTCCCTCCAGGTGTCACGCTGACAGGTGCGCCGAGGCACCCTGCTGAGAGGGTTTTGGCCTTTTATTTTTAA
>NW_011889577.1:91458-97683 GCF_000151845.1 Pteropus vampyrus | reverse complement strand
CCTTCACGTCGGTACGTTAGAGATTTTTAAAAGCCTTTGCGTTTGGATTGTTTGCCATGGCAATGGGCGCGTAAACAGACTCACGACGTGGGCATCTGGGCCTTGCCGGAGGGATTAGCTGGTGGCATTCGTACATCAGGTAAGTCATATATGTATGTGCCCGTGCGCCCATTGCTTGCACACCTGCCGAGACCCTCCAGCCACGTGGTGGCTCCAACAAGTTAGGTGCTTTCTTTCCATGAGATAAAGTTGGAATTAGATAAAGCGAGTTTTCTTAGGGCGTGGGACACGACATAGGTGGGGTGAGGCTTCACTCACTCCCTGGCCTAACCAGACCCACGTGTGGCTGGTGATGTACAAAAGAGGCCATCGCCAAAGGCAAACAGAGTGTCACACGCCACGGGGACAGAACGGAAACGTGAGCGCACTCACGCGCCTTTGCCATGGGGCCATCGGTCACTTAACCGGCTTCACGTTCCACAGACTTCCCAACACGATACGTCAAACCTCAGCACTTTGATCGAGGACGCTCCTAACTAAATATTTGGCTTTATGCATTTTGAGGAACTTTTTTTTTTTCTATTAATGATTAGCAGCCCAGACATCGTGGGACCAGCTTAATAGCCTCCACATGCCTTCGCTGTGGGGTCCGGCTCTGCGCGTCTGCCCCACCCCCAGCACTGAGGAGTCTCCATTACAGGAACAGCAGGAGGCTGCAGAAGCTTCGGCTCGGGGCCTCGGGGCCTCTGAGCACTATCTGAAGATCAAGGGGCATCCATCCGCAGGGAGATCATTTAAACCACCTCCCTGTCTCTAAACACGAAGGAGGAGAGAAAGGCGGACCGGTCCTCCGCAGACCCGAGGCGGGGAAGCCAAACTTCGCCTGGCTCCTTTCAGAAGTGATATTTTCACAAACTCATAAAAGTTAATCCCCCTGCCACAGAGCTTCGGGCCCCCTGCACTCGGGGACAGACCCAGGTCCCCGAAGGCTTAGTCTCCGGCCTTCCCAACTGCTTCCCTTTCTTCCCATCTCCCGGATGGAATTTACTGAGATCAGGGGATTAAAAACAGTTTTTCAAACAGAAAGGAGGGGGAAAAAATCCCACTGTGTTAATACTAGAGTTTTCATCTCCAAAATAATCCCAAAGTTCGACCAAACTGGGGTCTTTCAGAGTGAAATACTGAATTCCTCAGAAGGGACAAGCAGAAATGCTTTCCAAAACCCCGAGGGACCCAGACCTTCTCCTTGGCCAAGGATGCCCTCGCCAAGGTTGTCACTCACGGAGCTGAGCTGCCCCTCTGCTGGCGAAGGCCCGGTGCCCAAGGCAGAAAACTGAAGAAAGCAGCCATGGACGTTCCCATGGAAACCAGCAAGGAGGGAGACACAAAGAGCGGCCAGCGAGGGACGGGTTAGGACAGTTGCCCACGTCGCTCCCCAAAGGACGCGGACGCAGAGGCGGGGAGAGGGGGCCCCAGAGGGGAAAGTCCAAGCGCCTGGCTATTCTGTCTTCGGCTAAAATCGCAGGGGTATTTCCGAGCCGTGTCACCTGCCACTAGCCCCTCTGGCCCCGACTCTGACGTGGGCTTGGGGACGAGCACTGACTCTGTGGCAGGATCTCCTTCCCTGTCGTCATGGGCAACCCGCAGTCCCGATCTGGCCTTCCCCGGATCCGGCCGGTATTTTTCACTTAATGATTCTTTCTCTCCACCAGCTCATCGAAAAACGAGCCCTGTTTCCAGCCAGCACGCCTAGGACACGGAAGCTTTGACAAGCCAGTTATTTTCAAACGCTTCAGCTTAAAAATCGTTTTGAAAACGGAGCTGCCAGGTCTCCCTCTCTCTCATTCCGCGTTTAGTTTTCCCCACACCTGACGTTTTTTGGTTCATTTCTTTGTCCGTTTCCACCTGTCTCCCTCACTGGGAAAGCCTGCCAGTTACTCCTGCCGGAACTGAGGCTGTGGGCCCGTCGGTCACCCCAGAAAGGTCTGCTGGACGAGTGAATGAGTGAATGAGTGAATGTGAGTGAACAGGTGGCGTGATAAGACCCTGATGCAACGTGCCTCACGATGGAATTTCTGACAAGGCTACAGGGCTCAGGTGGGGCAGAGAATATAACCTAAAGAGAAAAAAGAAATCATAATTTCTATTTTAACTTTTACAGTTTCTAACATTTTTTCCTCCTACAACACAGGTTATCTCACGCGTCCCAGAATTAAGCAAGTTCACGGGAAAATAAACAAAAATTTAAAACTGGGCTCTACTTCGCTGAAAACCCGAGTGCTGTTTCACGGAGTCATCACAAAGAAAGAGAAAGGACCGTGAACAACGAGCTTTGGGCGCCGTGGGCTCACCCCTCTCTGCCCCTGCCGTGTCACCCGCTCCGTCCTGGGAGGAGGCACGGGTGGCAGGCAGAGCTGGCAGAGATCGCGCTTCCATGTCCTCCCCGTGGAGGCGACAGGTTAGCTACGCAGGTGGACAGGCCTTGCGGGGGGCTGTCTCCAGGCACATGTCCCCTACCCCCTGCGGCTCGGCTTCCATTCCAGACACCGGACAATCCCGGGCTGCTGAGCCGCGTACAGCACTCGGGGCCGATGGAAAACCCAGCGGAACTGTGTTTGGAAAGACACGTGACCTGGGGGCGGTGACCACCAGCCAAAGGCGTCAGAGGACCCACGTTTGTGATTATTGCTAGCACCCCTGGAGCCTCGAGAGGGGCCACCCCGCCAGGCCGTTGGGACAACCGTCCGCGTCCAGAGCGTCAGGCCGGCGGAGGGTCCGGGGAGGCGGGACGTGATGGGGAGCGAGGCAGGGGGAGCGGACGGACACGGGACACATGGCGGAAATTCGCTTCAAGGCTGACTTTGGTGTTTGCGAAGCAACGTACGATTTCCTTTTGCTCAACAAAACTATGATAAAACGTAACAGAGGATATTCTACTAACTGGTCAAAATGATTTTTATCTTTGGACAGAACACGATGCATTCCTTCACCCCTTCATTCATCCACGCCGACTGGGTGCCGGCAACGTCCTGGGTACGCCGTTTCTGAGGACCCGGGACAGCCACCCAGGTCAAAGTCTACGAGCACGCAAGGAGGGACCACATCTGTCCTGTCCACGTGGGGGCCCAGAACCCAGGACTGCAGAGCCACCACAGCAGAACCGACCCTCCAAGGGTCCAGTGACCCTGCGGGGATGGCCTTGGGTCCCCGGAATGTCCTTCTTACTGCAAGGACAGCGTGACGGTCAGCTTTCTTGGGCACGGCATGTCTTGACCATTCTAGGTCGCCAAATGAGGGACCAACGGGACCACAGTGAGGGGTCATCGGGTGCCTGTAGGTAATGGCCCCAAACTAGAAACCACATCTCGCTCAAGGCACACAGAAAACCACATAGAAGATATATACAAACTGCACATTTTAAGATAACATTGAAAAGGAATACGTATCTACTTTAATATATGTTCGTCTAGGCATATAGAGCATGCACGCGCGCGCACACACACGCACGCACACACACGCGCACGTGCACTTTTGCTTTCTGAGAGGATCATGACGAGCCCTGGATGGGGACGCCATGGGACGATCGTCCACAGCGGGGCCGGCGGCGTTGGCTTTCACGTTGACCTTTCTGCCGTGGTCCAGTTTTCGGACCAGACCCAGACACCTGTGCCGTGGTGGTGCTTGTCATTGTAAACTCTTCAGAGGAAGGCGGCCTGGGCACTACCTTGATGACATCGCTGCCAGCTTGTCTCTTCGTCGTCCCGTATCCAGACGACGGCTGGACACAAGGAAGAGGAGCGTCCTGGTCGAGGTGGACGCGGGCTGGCGGGCGCGCCGACTGCGGGCCAATCGGCTGACGAGGCAGGGGACTCTGAGAGCCGCTTTCCTTAACTCTGCTTTTAGGAGTTTGGCTTCAAGAATTTACTTTCAGGCGTTTAGAGTGATTGACTTCAACAGGAATCAGTGATTTACACCTCAGGCTCTTTATGGACTGTTAAACAGTAAAATGTTGGAAATAATTTAAATGGCCGTTAATGTGATTGACTGTAAGACATAATCGTTAAGGTTTTGTTCTTAAAGATAATTCCCTGAAATGCTCTCAAGATGACATGGAATTAAAAAGAAATCTGTAAGACAGACTTGTAAGTACCGTGGGGTTTTAAATTTGTAAACAAATGCACACGCACGCATGCGGAGAGGGAGTGGACGAGTGAGCACTAGATTAAGAAGGATTTGCAGAAAATGCACAACATTATTATTGACGGTTACCCTTATTGAGGGTGATTTTTCTTGTATTCTTTATATCTGCTATTAGTCTTACCAAACGAAAGAAAAATAAAAAAAGACATTAAAACGCTGCTGTTTCGTCTCAACCACTAAAGTCTGCTGGGTGTTCCGTGTGTGCGAACACTCGCCACGTCGGGGAAGACGGGCCGAGGACAGGCGGGTGACAAGCACTGCGCTCTCACGAAGAAGGCGCCACAGAGACTCCCTCGGCCAGACCACGTGTCGGCAAACGGGTTTCCACGTGCACGGCCCAGGGCTCACCTCGGTGGACGCACGTGTGATCTGCCCCTTCTGCTTCCACTTCCACGTTTTAACCAGAGGCACTTAGGGCAAGTCCCCCGGGACAGCTTGCAGCCCTTCCTTCTCAATGTGGACCCTTCCGCTGCGTGTGGCCGCCCCGCACACGGGTACCAAAGCTCCCGCGGGTGACTCCGGCCCAGAGCAGCGGAGCCGACGCCATCGGGCGGTGCCGTGCTCCCTCCACGGTGGCGCCTTGCAAGGGAATCACGCTTTCTCCTCGGCGCTGGGCCACCCACGGGTCCCGGACCCACCCGTTCCCGTGCTCCCTGGCAAACCTCGCAGGTTCCATCTGGGGCCTGGGGAGGCGACGGAGGCGCGTCCGTCATGAATCTGATTCTATCACGGCCAAGACGTGCCTCTTGCGATATCGATTTTTTATTTTAATGATTAAGGACAGCCGGGCCACCCACGGGCATGGCTGTGGCAAGAAGACGAGCACCCCCACTTCCCTCCCGGCCTGCAATCTGTGCATATTCTTCGGCTAAAATTCCTGCTTCTTCACGCCCGACGGTCTCGCCTCTGGGGCGGGTGGGCTCCCGTGTCGCGTGCGGTGGCTCCGGGCCGTCGGCAGCACACGGGGCTCACACTTTGCCTTCCGTGGCCCCAGTCCGCCCAGGTTCGGAACACGCAGCTGGTTTTCACTGATAGAGTTCTTGGCTTCCATCCCGTTTTGCTTGTGTAGAACCAGGATCTCAAAGAAATAATTCTCCTGAAGCTGGTGTTTGAATTTTGCATTTTTCTCAAAGTTTTCTTCCCTGAGGCTCTGAATGCTTCACAGAAAAGATGGTCTGCTGCTTGTCTGTCTGTTTGACTCAAGCCCCCTCTGCCGTGAGATGAGACCCACAGGAGCAGGGACCCTGTCTACCTTGTTTATGGCCGAATCCACCCTCCTAAGCTGTGTAGCCTCTTGAAAATGTATGCTGAATGAATGGCTGAGCGTTGCTTTACTTTGCATAATACTATGGCATATTTAACGTTCCCCGAGTCTGTCCTTCCTGCTTATCACTTTTCTGGCTATCTCTCCTTCGATATGGATGGAGCAGCAGGGCAACAGTCTATGTCGACGTCAAGAAATCTTCGAGAAAACAGGGACGTTCCAGCTAGAGATTACTCAATGCTTACACACAACGGAGGCACAGAATAGTAAATAAAAAAGCAAAAGCACCCCCTCGATGATTTGGAAAAAACTTTTGGGGCAGTTTCTTGGTCCTGATTCCTTCTGATTGCTGATGCCCCCAAGCCCCAGAAGTGAGCTCTCACAGGTGACAGGTGTGGGAAAAACGCAGAATTGGCCCACGTCCCACGGGACACCATATGTTGATTTTCGCTCTCCGGTGTCACCCTAATGGGATCTTCCCAGTCCCCACAGCGTGCAGAGTCTGGGAAGGGGCGGCGCACTCACTTAGCTCCGCGTTCCAAACCATCCCCAGAACTTCTGGCTTTAAGCAACGACGTTTATTGCGCTCGCAGACCTGCGATTCGGGTAGAGGCCAGCTCCCCAGGACGTCAGCTGGGGCGGCTCGGACACTGGCGGCTGGAACCATCCGAAGACTCACTCACTCCCGACAGCCGGAAGTCACAGGTGGCCTCTCCGTGTGGCTTGAGCTAACAGGCAAATCACCCGAGAGAGACTGAGAG
>NW_011889577.1:82747-90113 GCF_000151845.1 Pteropus vampyrus | reverse complement strand
GAAGTTACAGGCAGAATCTCACTTGATCTCATATTTCGCTACAGCTTGACTAGCGAAATAAAATGAACTGCTTTTATGACAACGGCATAGAAAAATGTACTTAGATAAAACAGCCTGCGAGAATGCAAACAGAAGTATTTCTAACACTAACTTTTGCAGACTTAGGTTGAGTCTTATTAGACTATTGGCCGAGATGATAAAAGAGTTTTTTATTTCTTTTCTGATGTCCTTGAGATCCGCAATCTTTTTGCTGACATTTTTTTTTTTCCCTAAACACTCCTGCCAATGTTTTTATCACTTGAGAATGTCCAAGATCTCACGCAGAGCGGGGGTTTTTCAGACAGAAATCAGACGCATCCTGTACTTGTTCGCGAAGGCTTCAATGGGAGAGGATGGTGAGGTTCGCGGGTTTGGGGTGCCCAGGACTCAAGCCTCCTTCATTTGATCTCTTACAACAGTAACCGCTCCTCACCCACTGTGTGTGATTCAGCAGGACTGTCCAGCGAAGGGTTCTGTCCTCTATTGGCCTGGACAGAGCCTGTGAGCCATGCTTGTCCCAGCAGCCCCTCTGGAGAAATTCTGAATCCTGAGTGGAGTGACGCGTACGCACAGCAAAGCTGTCGGGGGCTGGCATCCCACTAACGATGCTCTGGCAAGGCTGCTAGGGTCCCGTTAACTAGACACAGGGCCCCTGTGCCCAGCTCTCACAGAGGCCGATGACCACAGTATCTTTCTCGAAATTCCTTCTCTCCCGACAACAGGCTTTCTGTTGCCGACCCCCAAGGAAGCCTCCTCCGTGAAGATCAGCGACTGACTCGGGATCCTAAATGTTTCGTCTTAGGGCCGGCCTTGCAGCTTCTCTCCCTAACACGGGCATCTTACCCTACGTCACAAAGGCAGGACGCCTGAGGCCAAAGGTGTTTTTAACCTACCCGATTCTCATTCTTGAGATGGAGACACTTAAGCCCTAGAGGAGAACTGTTATGCTTTGGACCGCGGTGAGAAAGGGGTCCCACAGGGGCGGGACCCACAACTTCCGATTCTCATTCATGCTTTCTCCTCCGGCCTCCCAGCCTCTCAGAGCACAGCGAATGACTTCCGCTGGTGTCGCTGTCCTAAATTTCAGGTGAGCGTCGTCGGGTCTGACATCCGAAGGCTGCTGCACTAGACTGTAACTCATCTCTCCGTGCCCGTGTAAAAATATTCAATCGATTGATAAGCCCACCCCACCCCAATTACGTTTCTCCTGTCAATTAATTAAGACTTAGACCAATGAAATACCGGCTTTTGTTTCAAGTTTATTTTTTTAAAAAATAGGGTGCAATTAGCTGCCTGTGATTGCAGCAGGGTTTCGATGGTGCTGTGGATGATAGTTCCCTAATTCGATGAAAAGCTGGAGTTAAGAATGTAATGAACTCTTGAAGCTGTGCTGACGTCATGCCACGAGAAGGCATAACGTCCCTCGTTCTTAGACAAAATCCTTTGCCAGGTCGAATTATTCCTCTAGGGGAGTGTGCGTTTTTACTTATCGCTTCGGCACATAAAATAATTTCTAATGGGCATTTAGCCAATAGGTTGGTAGCATTTATGATGCCAGGGACATGCGAGCAGCAAACCCTTTCAAGTGCCTGCTGCCCAGGGATGCTGGGGGCGAGACATTCGGGCTTGTCTTTTATTGCTCATAAAGACCCGCCTGGGGTACAACGCAACATCGGAGGAAACTCGAAAGAGGTCCTGTAGGACTTCATCGCCAAACACAGGTCAAGTTCAAGGTCGCTCCCAAACTTCTGATTCTGATTCATTCCTCAGTGAGTTTTAGGGCTGAGACCATGTCTGTTTCATCCGCCACGGTGTCCCCAAAACCCAGCCCCAACCGGCACCTGCTAGGTCCTCAGTAAATACCTCTTGCATACGGGGACGTACAAACATCCCACGTTGTCTGTGATTCCTTATTCCCTCTCCAAGCTCATAGAATAAGCGAGTGACAGAACCAGAATTTACTCGCTTCTGAAATACCTACAATTCCCACTAATTTATAAACTCGTTCTCAGCCAGAGCAGCTCTGTCCTTAAAAATCCATAAGGGAATTATGTGAAAGAAAACGGAAGAGAAACAGAATATATCAAACTTTCTTCTGGGCTTTCCAGCTGATCTTTCGTTGGTTAGTTTTTTTGTTGTTGTTGTTGTTTGTTTTGTTTCTTTTTTTTCTCGATAGACGTTAGTTTGTCTCCCTGTCCCCTTTCACGTTTTACCATCCGGTGTCTGAACGTCTCGCATCATGATCTGGAACCTTAGAACACAATAAACGTTTCTGGCTTGAAAAGACTAATTTGTTAGCAATCGAGTTTAGCGAGCATCTGCTATTACTTCTTTTTATTATATAACCAACCACACGGCAACCCAGGTCACCCCTGGCTTTGTTCCTCAAAGAAACCAGTTAAGAAAAGAGAAAGTTTTGCTTAGGAAAGAAGAAAAATGAGTCCTAACTGCATTTTTCTTCATCAATAGAGAAGAGACAAGTTTACCCAGAAGACTGTGAAGACATATTTGGTTTTCAACAATGAAAACTCCTATCCGAGAATTAAAAGAATGTCTGAAACAGATTTGGTTATCTGAGCAAACAGAAAAAAACACCAAGCCTTCAGAGTGCTTATATAACTACAATTTATGCCTATGGGTGATGGTTGCTCAAAAAGTTCAGGTTATACGGACACATGTCGAGGTCCCAGCTTTTGTTCCGGGTGATGAATTCACAGCTGCTTATCACATTATTAAAACGTAACTAATTAAACTGCCACGAGCGAGTCACACACGGTGCCAGGAAGGGAATATGCCACGTCAGGAACAACAGCTACGATTGAGCCCTTCGCCTCCGTGGTCGCAAAATAATAACGCAAGTGAAATGAACAAAAAGATTAAAGCAAGATGATGCAACATGCGAGTTCTTTTAAACAACACGAGCGAACGGAAAACCGCATCGGAGGTCCACGGGAAGGCTGAATTTCAACGCGCATCGCGGCTTTTCCGTGTCTGCAGCATGCGAAGCCACAAAGCGTGCCTCCCGGTTTTCCGCAGCCGCAGTCCCAGATGCCGAGCCCGGCTCCCCTCGAGGATGCCGTGGCTGACCGCAGCTGGCATCCTTTATAGACACACTGCCCGCTGTCCCAGGACCACACACGCTCGGAGCCGCCCTGACCGCGGGCACCAGCAGGGGCCACGGCTCCCGCTGGAACGGGGCCACCGAGTCAGTGACGACGGGAGAAATGCGCTCAAATGACGGTGACGCCGTATCGGAACATAAGAAGAAGAAGTGAGAAATGGTCCCTTCCCCTGCTCGGGGGCCTTTTTCCTTCTCAGAACGCACCCCTGTCGCCTGAAGGAGGGGACGGCCGCGTCGCCGCTGTGCGGGCGTCCTGAGGGTGCCGTCACAAAGCGTCACACACTGGGTGGCGTCAGACCACACACATTCACTCTCTCGCAGTTCTGGAAGCTAGAAGTCCGAGATCGAGAGGGCCGTGTCCCCTCTGAGGGCTCCAGGGGAAAATGCGTCCCAGCCTCTTCCCTTGGTGACCCTTGGCTTCTGGAAGCTTCGGTCCACCCCCTGCCTCTGTGGTCACGTGGCCTCTTCTTCTGTGCACGTATCTCTGTCTTCGCCTCATCTCACACAGAACACCAGTCGCTGGATTTAGGGCCCCCTCTTCTCAAGCGTGACCTCATTTTAACTTAACCGATTATATCTGCAATGTCCAAATAAAGCCACATCCTGACGTTCTGGGTGGACCCGATCTTTGGCAGGGTGGGGGCCCTCTTCGACCCGCTCCATCATCGAACCTCCCCAAGGCGGATGGCGCATAGTAGGTCTTTCATCAGACACTGAGGAATCAGTGAGGGACTCTCTGCCAATGACAGTCAACTCCCACTTCGGACTGCAGCGAAGTCAGCTCCGCATCCGTGCCTTCGCCAACTCAAGAAAAGCTTTTTTTCTTGTAAGGCTCAGAAACCACCTGAAAAGCGAACACTCTGATTTGCAAAAAAAAAAAAAAAAAAAAAAGACAGAAATGGACAACATATTTCTTCTTTTCACACTCCAGGGATACTTTTTGGCTCCAACAGTAAGTGATTGAAGTAACAGATTTCTCCACCGAGCGAGATAAAAGTCCTTTGATCTCTGAGAGACTCTTGTTTGCTTTCCGTGCCAAGAGCTATTAAGTAGATTCCAAGTTCAAGTGTCTCCCTAGCCATGCCTAGGGTTTCCCACCCTTTCTTCTCAGCCGTGAGTGATGGATTTAATCAACTTCTCCAACAACTTGCAGAACGGAGAGACTATCCGGCCTCAGACAAGGGGGCAGTTCTTGGTGGGAACTCAAAGCGTCTCTCAGGGGGAAATGACAGAATAAACGAATCCCGCTACGTGCGGCCAGTTCCGCGCCCTCCGGTTATAATTCCCTGGCTCCTCACTGTGTTTTCCACGCCACTCTGCCCCCAGAGCCTGTGCTATGGAATCATCTGGTGTAACAGAAATATCCGGAGGCCACTGTCACACGCCTCCCCTCCTCCTTCCTACAGGATCCTGACTGGACCAGTAACTTACTGTTCTCTGCCGGCCTCTGCCACGTTCCCGGGGGCTGGGTCCCGACAGGCCAGCGCCGGTCACGGTGAAAAGAAATCTTGGTCCTCGGGAATGTCACCGAGGAATCCGGGCGTCTGTGGGGCCTCGCGGAGCGCGCCTGGCTCGCTGTCGTTAATGAGGACGGGGGAAGACCTGTCGTGAGGACCAGCCAAGGACTAGGTGGCACGCTCCGCGGGTCCCCAGGCTGCCTGAGGGGACCACGAGCCGAGGGCACCGTGCGTGGGGTTCCTGGCGGGGGGCAGGGACCCGTTCCGACTCTGCCGTTGAACGTCGCCGCACGACCCTGGCTTGGTCACTCGGCTTCTCCACGGGGCGGCGATGGAGCGATGTGGCATCGCACGCGCAGTGGGCATGAAAACACGCACTGCCACGTCGGGGACAGGAGAATCGCTCTGGAAGTACCGGGGGCGCGTCGGACCCACCTCTGGGCAAACCTGACGGGCTCGACCGCGTCAGGCGGTGGCTCCATCGCTATGGCGACGCTGTTTTCAAACTTTTGCCTTTAAAAAATAAGGGCAGAGGAGGGAGCCAGAGCCGCGGGCCCCGCCCTCCCCTGCCCGCCGCATGGTCCTCAGCGGGGCCACCGTGGCCGCCCCCGCCGCGCGTGCTGCATGGGAAGGAAGCTCGGCGTCGAGTTCACTGCGCAGCTGATGAGTCACCGTCCCGTGGTCACGCCGGGTCACGGGGAGGACAGAACAGGAATGAGACAGCGCAGTGCGCGACCTCTGCGTCCGGCTTCGCTGCGTTCGTAAGCGACAGCCGGACAGGGCTCTGGACCTCATTCCCTCAGAGCTCTTGAGAGTGGCGGTCGCAATAACTGCGAGATTTGGAGAAGTCAAGGGGTGCGCGGGCCCCCCGTGTGTGGGTCTCACTAATGAGCTCTGCAGGCAGCTCTCGTGTTCATTATTATAAACAGCATTCATGTTACCCTATCAGCATAGACATATTATAATTTAGCATTAACAGGGTTCATAGTAGGATTTAAAATATAATTTAGCAGCATGGATCAGATAGTATTTACTTAATTACGTGATTAACATCGGTAATTAGTAATCGTATTTATCGTCTTCGTCGTCAAAATGCACATACTTGTTTGCAGATGCTCAGAGCGGCACACAGCACGACAAAGGGAGGAGCAGCCCCCGTGCCCATCGACGGACGATGGACAAACGGAGCGCGACACGCACAGACACGGGATGCTGCCGAGTCCTGCATAGGAACGAAGAACTGGCCCACGCTACCGCGCGGCTGAACCCCGAACCTGTCAGGCTCAGGGAGTAAAAGAGACCGGACGCGACGGTCACGTGTCGGATTTTTCTCTTCATGTGAAAAGCCCAGAAGAGGCAAATCTGCAGAGACAGAAAGCAGATCGGGGGTTGCCAGGGGCTGGAGGGGAGCGGGCGGGGAGTGATTCCTCTGGGGCGATGAGAGCATTCTGGAACTAAAGGGGCCAGTGGTCACCCAGCACCGTGATGCGTTGGAAGCCGCTGAGTCGTCCGCTTTAAAAAGGTTACGTGTATGTTGCCGAGAATTTCACCTCCATTGAAAAAAAACGCATGAGTTGGGGCTTACTGTGTGGTACTGCGTGAGGATGGCCGACTTGCCGAATGTCACGGAGAAAAAAAGAAAAAGCAGATGGCATGTCCTTCTGTCTTCCCGCCTTCTCATTGCTGGGCACGGCCCTCCGACTCGAAAACCTGCTTCCTTCCGAACCTGCTCCTCCGCCAGCCGCCCCGGCCACGCCAGGTCTCGGGAGGCGGGCAGCCACTTCACGGAGGTCACCGAAAACCACCTTTCTTCGCCCGAGTGAGGACACCGACCCCTCGAATGTCCCCCTTGCCTTTTGTCATCACGGATACACCAGATATCCCCCAAAGACTTGCCTTGCCCCAGCACAGAGATGGCAATTATGCCTGTCGCCCCAGCGGGAGGAAAATGCTTTCTGTCACATTAAAAAAATTCTCTCTGTGGGGACCGAGGGAGACCCGGTAATGGAATCCAAGAGCTAATTAGTTCTCATGCAGGAAGAACCTCATCCACGGTGACGAGACCAGAAGATTCCAGCATCTCCTGTGGGCTTGTGGGAGAGCCAAGGGGCACCGCAGGGGGGCGAGTCCCCTGCCCCGGACACAGTGCTCTAGGCACTTCCTGCGAGCCAGCTGCACGGGGCATGCGACGGCTCATGAAGGTTCCCTCTGCCCACCCTGCGAGAACCCGCAGTGCACGCTCCCCCGGCCTCAGGGACGGCTGCGGAACAGACGTGGCCCCGTCCGAGGACACACGGAGACACAGGGGCACACACGCCCACGCGCTCGCTCGGCAAAGCTGTCCGGGTGGCGACGACGCGCCCAACACGGCTCCCACGTCCCCTGCGCCCACTGGGCCCCGTGCGCCTCGGATTCCCTTCCTCGGTGCCACAGGCCGTCCTCAGCAGTGTGTGTCCAGAACGTGCGAAAGGGGATGAATTTCCAGAACCTGGTTCGCGAGAGCTAAATGAAGGGACGGACCAGCAGCGGGCAGCGTGTGTGACACCACTCGGTGACGCAGCAAAGCGACCGAACGCACTGCGGTTTAAGCACTAAAGAGAACTTTCTGGGTTTCTACGAGTGAAAAGTGCAGGGGGCCATGCCTCTGTCCGAGCGTGCCCGGACCGAAGAGCTCGGGGGTCACGAGACCCCTCGGGCTGCTGCCATCTGTGTGGGCGCTGTCCTTGGTCGCCACGGCCACCAGGGACTC
>NW_011889577.1:76545-82697 GCF_000151845.1 Pteropus vampyrus | reverse complement strand
ACGTGGCCCCGTCCGAGGACACACGGAGACACAGGGGCACACACGCCCACGCGCTCGCTCGGCAAAGCTGTCCGGGTGGCGACGACGCGCCCAACGCGGCTCCCACGTCCCCTGCGCCCACTGGGCCCCGTGCGCCTCGGATTCCCTTCCTCGGTGCCACGGGCCGTCCTCAGCAGTGTGTGTCCAGAACGTGCGAAAGGGGATGAATTTCCAGAACCTGGTTCGCGAGAGCTAAATGAAGGGATGGACCAGCAGCGGGCAGCGTGTGTGACACCACTCGGTGACGCAGCAAAGCGACCGAACGCACTGCGGTTTAAGCACTAAAGGGAACTTTCTGGGTTTCTACGAGTGAAAAGTGCAGGGGGCCATGCCTCTGTCCGAGTGTGCCCGGACCGAAGAGCTCGGGGGTCACGAGACCCCTCGGGCTGCTGCCATCTGTGTGGGCGCTGTCCTTGGTCGCCACGGCCACCAGGGACTCCGGGGTCCTCGAGTCAGGGGAAAAGAAAATGGCCGTTTCAAATGGTCACAGCCGAACGCCCAGGGCTGTCGCTCGGTGCCTCTGAACAGCCCCACTCGAACACGCGCCAACCCCTGAGCCAGTCACTGAGCCCCCTGAGATGCAGGATTCGCACGAGCTGGGCCTGGGTCACGTGGCCGCCTCTGGCGCCTAGAACCCGGGCACCAGGGGGCTGATGACCGGTAGGGGCAGTGCCTCCGAAGAAAAGTGAGCTGATGGCTCATTGTAAGGACAGCGATGGCTTCTGGGTAAGCAGAATCCAGTGGGCGGAGAGGTGGGTAGGGACGGTCACATGTGACAGCAGGACTTGCAAAGTCGTGGACTAGAGAAATCGCGAGTTCTTTAGAATCCTGACATCGCAAGAAATGCACCGGGCACATTTATTCCAAAGAGAAACTAAGAAGTCAAAATGCCATTAAGAGATAATACAGTTTTTGCTTTCCTTAATTATTAATAGACGTGGAAGAATAATTTAGAGTTATATTAAAACTGGATGAAGGGATTCATAATACATTTGGGTCACAGGAGATTATGGAACTATCTGGCCTCATTTTCATGTCACCTGATAGAAATTTATCCTGCAAAACAATTGTGAAATGTAATAACGTACATGCAAATACGGGCCCTGGATAACGGCCTCTTTCTTTTTCAAATTTCGAGAGCTAGAGCTTACAGCTTTCTGTGCGGAAGAGTCCGAACGTCTTCGTTCAAACATTCCTACATTTCTAAGCCACATTTTGGGGCCCCGGTTGCGGTGAATATTTGTATATTCTGACAACTCAGCATCCTTTGTCCCTCCCCTGGCAGAGCCCTGATTTGGGTGACAGGTGAGGTTGCCCCTGCCCCACTCTGTCCATAAAGTTCGAGGGTCCCCAGAAGTGGCCTTCCTGCCACGTTGACCTGTAACCAGCAGTAGGCATGTGGCTAGCTGTGGTCACGTGGATTCTAGCCAAAGACTTTGAATTAATGGTGCCAGAAAGAAGACAGTCATGCGTCCCAGTCAAAGGGGTCGGCTCGCTCCTTCCTTTGATTCCCGTGATAATAGTTCAGGGTTTTCCAGCATCTTTGCAGTGCTGGGGCCTAGCCTGTGTCCTCTTTGCTCACGAGTGCCACGGCTGTTTCTCTGAGGACAGCCCGAGAGCCCTAGCTCCCCCTCAGCGGTTAACCACGCCGGAGCAGCCACACGTCCCCAACACACCCGTTGGACGACCCACCTGGGTAGAGGAGAAACACACAAGCAAAAACTCGTCTCGCATTTCTGCTTGAATGGGATTTTTCGAGAAAAATTCGGGCTGCTATAACACACCCTAGACTGGGTGACTCCTGAACGACAGAAGTTAATTTTCTCACAGTTCCGAGGGCTGGAGGTCTGAGGTCAGGGCGCCAGCACGGGGTGGGGGAGCGGGGTTCTGATGAGGCCCTCTCCCAGGGTGTGGACAGACCTCTGTGCTGCGTCCTCACGTGGCGGGAGGGGCGGGGGCTCCCTGGGGTCTGTTTATAAAGGGCACGAATGCCACTCACGGGGGCTCCACCCATGTGACCTCATCGCCTCCCAAAGGCCCCGCTTCCTAGCGCCGCGGCCTTGGGGGATCAGCGTTTGAACTTGGGGGGCACACATTCAGACTGCAGCAAGCCTCATTAACTCTTCCATTTTTCCTTTTCTCTTAAAACCTTAGCCACAACCCATTTGACAGATGGGAAAGCTGGGGTTCGGTGGGAGTTAACAAAGCCCCTCCTATTTGTATGCCCTGCCTGAAGGCTTCAGAAACCGGACCACTAAAAACAACCACACACCTGCCACAGAAATCCTGCTGTCCCGTAAACATGACACCTCGGACAATCATCAGACTCTCGGTGGCCTTTCTAAAAATAGCGTCACGAAATGAGAAGCATAAACCCCTAAACCGCAGGATCAAATTTCCTCGTGGGGCCACAAGGTGTGTGTTCTGAGCTGAAATCTTTACTTCTTAACATTTTAAACCGAAGTCCATGGGACAGAACTTTTTCTCGGGATGAAAAATTTGCTTCCGTGGCTGGAAAATGACCTGCCCTCGTTGGCGTGAAACACGACCCAGGCTCACGCAGACCTCACTCGGTGCTCCTGAGAGATTCTGAATGCCCGGATGAAGTCTTAAGTAAACCCTGAAAAGGAACTGCTGACTTCTTGAGATAATCTTTAAAATAAGCATCGTGTTTTACGGACCATCATCGGGCTGCCGTCAGTGCAAGGCACTGTCTGTAGAGGCACAAACCAAACCTTCAGGATCAAACTACAAAATGTTGTCCGCAATCAGCCCGGTCTTCAGAGATCCAGACGCAGACAAAGCTGGCGTCACGTTTTTCTCTGCGAGACCGAGGAATAGATTCGTGGGGGTCTTAAAATAAGCAATTTGCAAACGGCCGCTCTTCAGGTCATTATGGGGAGGTCTTGTTTTTAATCACCAGCCAATTCTTCCATTAGTGTGTAAGATAATGAGGCTTAAATGTCATCGAATGCCCACTGTTTAACAGCTGTGGTTTCGTCATTCCAGATCATTTAATTTTGAATGGGGGAAAAAAGCCACAAAATCACCGCACGAAGCCGCAGAATCAGCTCAAGCTCAGGGGAGACTAAGTCTGGAGAATATATCGCGTCACCGGGCCCGACAGCACCTTGGGCACTCGGGGTTTCTGGGGCAATGTGGGCGACAGAGAGCTAACTGCCAGATGACGAAAATGTTAAGTCTCTTTTCTTCTTACAAATAAAATCTGGAGACTGCGATGTCACGTGCAATTCTTCCAAGGAAACTTTGGTTGGAAGAACGAGAAGAGGGCCAGTCCGTTTGCCATCTTCGTCAACAGGAAGCCACCGGCCATCGCTCCCCCTGACAGTCTGCTCGGCCACCGTCTACAGCCCTCCGACCTCCCCCCACGACCAAGCCGACCTCTCTTCCCACCCACCGCGCGCCATCCACAGAGCCCCTCCCGCCCGCCCGCTGGGCGGACTCACCTGCGTCCACCCGGAGCCGTCGAAGCCATAAGGCCTTTGCGTAGAAACTGTCAGAAGTGACCGCGGAGGCAAGATTCCGAATTTTGTAGTAAAATTTCCCAAAGTTGGTTCACGTGTGTGACACCGTCTCCTCAAATGGATTCTATCCGGGGCTTCCGGAAGGCTGTTTTGAAGCTTAGCTCACATGCATACACGCACACATGCACACGCACACGCACGCACACGCGTGCGTCCGGGCGGCCTGAGGCCGTGCTGAAGCCACCAACCGCCCAGACCCCTTCTCACAGGTAGCTTCTGCATGGCCGCTGCCACTGCGTCCTTCCCGTTAGGAATGCACGCATCGCCTTCCGCGTGACAACAGGTAGACAGAAGGATCACTTCTGTTTGGACGCCCGTGAGAAGAAGCTTGAACCCATATGGTCTGGGCAGATTATAAAACTTGGGTTTCATCCATGTTCTCACAGACAAGCAATGAACGGAGGCAGGTCCTAAGGTCGTGGCAGGCCAAGCTGGCCTGCGGGGCTGGAGCCCGAGTCACCGCTCGCGTGTCCCGCCCCTGCCCCGCCCCCCGCCCGACAGCTGCCACACGGAACGCGGTGCGGAAAAGCGGAGAAGCTTCCTCGGCCCGTGATCTCGGAGGCTGTGCTCTGAACCGCGGCGGAGCTCTGCTCGGAGCCTTCAAGAGAAGCTCGACCGGAGAACGAGCCCGGGGCCTCTGCTGCCTCTTGCGGTGACTCCTTCACGGCCGCACCTGCTGTGTTCGTGAATTTGCTCAGAAACGTTCGCTACTGTGTCCGTCCACTGCACCTGGCACCGCCATTTACTGTCCACCCTTGAAACAAAGTCCGCACCCCTTCTCCCGCCACGTGACCCCTGGTGCCTCGCCAGCGTGGGCATCGCATGCCTGGCTCCGTGCGGACTCCTTGGAGTTATGTGAACCCACTTCCGGTCATGTGGCGGGGGACACTCAAGGACTTTTATGGAAATCCAAGAGTGTCAGCCATGTGGGGGACACACCTCACGGAGTCAAGGCCTGAGGGACGGTCCCGGGCTCCAGACAGAGACTCTCGGCCGCGGAATTTCATGCATCTCTTCTACAGGACGCGTAAGATCTGCTCATTAAGCAGCTTTCAAGTCTATAACAGCGTGGTTAACCACGGCCATCGTGCTGTCCGTGAGGCTCCTAGAACTTACACATCTTCTAACTGGACGTCTGTGCCCTTGACTGACATGTCCCCATTTCTCCCACCCCACCCCACCCCAGACCCTGGCAACCGCCTTCTACTCTGTTTAAGGATTGCGTTCTAAAATGAAAATAATCGTTACGCTCAGAGTGTTCCCTTAGAACCATGTAGGTGTCAGAAGGAATAAGTTCAGGTGAAATACTGAATCGAAAAAAATAAACAAGTAAGTTGGGCCAATCGGTAGATATTTCTATCATTGCCAAAAGGATCGGAAGAGAGAAGGCTTAGAATTAAAGTCAGATCTTCTCGGTTTGAGCCCACGGCGCCTTCCAAGGCCTCGGGTAAATGTTAACCCAACGCAGGAAGAACGTGACGGGGAGATTCGGCCTCCGGCATCCGTTAAGGCAAGACAGTCACCAGCCCTGGGCGGCCAAGCTCATTAGAGCCTGGAAGCTACACTAGCAGCCATGAATTACCCGGAGGCATGACTGAGGAGCAATCCCATAATCCATTTATGACTTTAAATCAATCTGGCTCCACGCTAAAGCTCTCCTGAGTTGACAGACGTGCGATATTCACCAGCCCCACACAGGCTGGGGGCCATCGCGTCCAGCCCAGCTTCTGCATGGAGCTCCGATCAAAGAAAATGAACCGGAGGCGAGCGGTCAATACTGTATTTAACCTCCTTCACTGCAGTTACTCTGCTTGCTCCTCTTCATCTCAAACCAGTGCCAAGTGAAAAGCTGGCCGGTCTGGGAGTCACCTCTTTCTACGGAGTCATCAAAATTCAAAAAGGCAAAAAAACTGGTATACGCCCACCGCAATTAAGAAGGAAATCTACCTGGCAGGTTCCAGCTGTAAGAACACGGGGCTCACTCCACCCACCCGAAGACGGGACGCGTTTCGGTGGAAAGTACAGGTTGGAAACCCAGCGATCCCCCCAACGGCCCCCAATAAACACCTTTTACTTTTATCATTATACGTTTAATTTAATGGCGATTAGAAGAAATTATTACGCGTGTGTTAGACCCTGAGGTTTAACATATATCATTGGGTATGAAGAAACGGGTCAATGTAGAGAAAAACACAAACTCCTTCCAGCCACGGAAAACGAACACATCACGCACCCCGGATGACTCCGATCGCTGTCCCGTGAGTGTGAGACGGGCCATCTGCAGGATGAAATCAGCCCTGAAAAAATGTGGGAAAGACAGACACTGGCCATCGAGGGCAACGGTGGGCACAGCGGCAATCAACGTGGGGACCGCCCCACTTCTGAAGCATCAGATTGCATTAGAGCTGCCGTTCCTTGCAGCTCAAAGCCCCCTAATGAGAATATCCGAAGGGCCAGTGAGTGGGAACCCGCAGTCGAAATACCAGATCGACCCTAAGTCCTCTCTCCCGGGTTTAGACGTCAGACCACAAGCTTTGTAGATCAAGTGAGCAGATACCCTCTAAAACA
>NW_011889577.1:63553-66625 GCF_000151845.1 Pteropus vampyrus | reverse complement strand
AAACTTGGGTTTCATCCATGTTCTCACAGACAAGCAATGAACGGAGGCAGGTCCTAAGGTCGTGGCAGGCCAAGCTGGCCTGCGGGGCTGGAGCCCGAGTCACCGCTCGCGTGTCCCGCCCCTGCCCCGCCCCCCGCCCGACAGCTGCCACACGGAACGCGGTGCGGAAAAGCGGAGAAGCTTCCTCGGCCCGTGATCTCGGAGGCTGTGCTCTGAACCGCGGCGGAGCTCTGCTCGGAGCCTTCAAGAGAAGCTCGACCGGAGAACGAGCCCGGGGCCTCTGCTGCCTCTTGTTGTGACCTTCACGGCCGCACCTGCTGTGTTCGTGAATTTGCTCAGAAACGTTCGCTACTGTGTCCGTCCACTGCACCTGGCACCGCCATTTACTGTCCACCCTTGAAACAAAGTCCGCACCCCTTCTCCCGCCACGTGACCCCTGGTGCCTCGCCAGCGTGGGCATCGCATGCCTGGCTCCGTGCGGACTCCTTGGAGTTATGTGAACCCACTTCCGGTCATGTGGCGGGGGACACTCAAGGACTTTTATGGAAATCCAAGAGTGTCAGCCATGTGGGGGACACACCTCACGGAGTCAAGGCCTGAGGGACGGTCCCGGGCTCCAGACAGAGACTCTCGGCCGCGGAATTTCATGCATCTCTTCTACAGGACGCGTAAGATCTGCTCATTAAGCAGCTTTCAAGTCTATAACAGCGTGGTTAACCACGGCCATCGTGCTGTCCGTGAGGCTCCTAGAACTTACACATCTTCTAACTGGACGTCTGTGCCCTTGACTGACATGTCCCCATTTCTCCCACCCCACCCCACCCCAGACCCTGGCAACCGCCTTCTACTCTGTTTAAGGATTGCGTTCTAAAATGAAAATAATCGTTACGCTCAGAGTGTTCCCTTAGAACCATGTAGGTGTCAGAAGGAATAAGTTCAGGTGAAATACTGAATCGAAAAAAATAAACAAGTAAGTTGGGCCAATCGGTAGATATTTCTATCATTGCCAAAAGGATAGGAAGAGAGAAGGCTTAGAATTAAAGTCAGATCTTCTCGGTTTGAGCCCACGGCGCCTTCCAAGGCCTCGGGTAAATGTTAACCCAACGCAGGAAGAACGTGACGGGGAGATTCGGCCTCCGGCATCCGTTAAGGCAAGACAGTCACCAGCCCTGGGCGGCCAAGCTCATTAGAGCCTGGAAGCTACACTAGCAGCCATGAATTACCCGGAGGCATGACTGAGGAGCAATCCCATAATCCATTTATGACTTTAAATCAATCTGGCTCCACGCTAAAGCTCTCCTGAGTTGACAGACGTGCGATATTCACCAGCCCCACACAGGCTGGGGGCCATCGCTTCCAGCCCAGCTTCTGCATGGAGCTCCGATCAAAGAAAATGAACCGGAGGCGAGCGGTCAATACTGTATTTAACCTCCTTCACTGCAGTTACTCTGCTTGCTCCTCTTCATCTCAAACCAGTGCCAAGTGAAAAGCTGGCCGGTCTGGGAGTCACCTCTTTCTACGGAGTCATCAAAATTCAAAAAGGCAAAAAAACTGGTATACGCCCACCGCAATTAAGAAGGAAATCTACCTGGCAGGTTCCAGCTGTAAGAACACGGGGCTCACTCCACCCACCCGAAGACGGGATGCGTTTCGGTGGAAAGTACAGGTTGGAAACCCAGCGATCCCCCCAACGGCCCCCAATAAACACCTTTTACTTTTATCATTATACGTTTAATTTAATGACGATTAGAAGAAATTATCACGTGTGTGTTAGACCCTGAGGTTTAACGTATATCATTGCTGGGTGTGAAGAAATGGGTCAATGTAGAGAAAAACACAAACTCCTTCCAGCCATGGAAAACGAACACATCACGCACCCCGGATGACTCCGATCGCTGTCCCGTGAGCGTGAGACGGGCCATCTACAGGGTGAAATCAGCCCTGAAAAAATGTGGGAAAGACAGACACTGGCCGTCGAGGGCAACGGTGGGCACAGCGGCAATCAACGTGGGGACCGCCCCACTTCTGAAGCGTCAGATTGCATTAGAGTTGCTGTTCCTTGCAGCTCAAAGCCCCCTAATGAGAATACCCGAAGGGCCAGTGAGTGGGAACCCGCGGTCGAAATACCAGATCGACCCTAAGTCCTCTCTCCCGGGTTTAGACGTCAGACCACAAGCTTTGTAGATCAAGTGAGCAGATACCCTCTAAAACACTCCCTAGAGACAAGGAGGCTTGAACACAAGGAAGAAAGGAGGTAGCAAGAGGGGCAGGAGGAAGCAACGTGAATTCGTTCTTTCGAGAAGCACCTGACTCGTTCTGCGTTGGACATGCCATCGCATCCCGAAGAGAACGTGGCAAGGTCCACATCTGCAAGAAATCTGAGGAGACAGAGAGAGAGAGGGGGGCATGAACGATCGAATAGGGCCTGAACGGTATGATGCTCTGTATGGATAAAGACAGAAGGTGCTTGAAACCAAACCACAGGCTGGACTGATCTCCGATCACTGAGCGAGACCGTCTGTCAGGCTTTCTTGTCTTTTCCATCTGCTTCCTCCTTGAAGGAATTTAGAGGCACGTGGTGGCAGAAGCCTGCGGGTTAAGGAAAGGGTTGGATTTCACCTAGCAGGGAAGAAGGTGCAGGCTTTGCAGAGAAAGCCCGGGGTGTCAGAAGTTCAGTGTGGTCGTCGCTTATTTTCCGTGGGATGATGTGTCTCAGTGTCCTCGTCTGCAAAGTCGGAAGGGGGCTGCCTCATCGTCAAGCCTGAGGCTGCGATAGAACATGTGGGTGGAAGTCCTTTGGGAACAGCTACACAAGATATTTATTTGGGGCTTATAGCAAACACGGGTGCCTCAGGTCCGAGTCAAAGGTAGGGGAACTGAGGCATTAGAATGTTTGAAATCGGTCACGAGCATCGAATGCCATCCCGTGCTCCGGGCTGGCCACACTCTTTCAGGAGTCAGGGGAGGAAAAGTCGCTGAAGTCCGAGGCTGTGGCGATGCCCGCCCTGCCCTAACGATTCACGGGGCGTGGTCTCACTGCTGCTGAGTGTCATCGGGTGGTTGCAGCACGTT